>NC_052150.1:231018450-231050144 GCF_902713615.1 Scyliorhinus canicula | reverse complement strand
CCAACCATGTCCTCCGGGCTACATGGTGGCCTAGGTTGGCACTGCGGACTCTGTCCTCGCATGTTCCCCACTCCCTGCCGCATCCCCGCAGACTCTGGCCTGGGTACTGTCCCTACTGTTGGCTGGTGCTGCCCTTGCCAGCGGTTCACTCTGCGGCCCCTGTCTGTAGGATGTTGCCCTCGGGTGTGCCGCATGATGCCCAGCCGCTGGGTGGTGGCCAGTTGGAATGGTATGGTGGACAGTGGGGTGGTGGGCAGGGGCACCCATACAGCCGGTATTGATGGGTGGTCAGTTGGGTGCAAGGTGACCACCTTGCAGGCCGCGGCAATGGCCTGAACACACCCCAGTCCTGTGAGGGGGTCACCTCAGCCCCACGTCCATCCCCCTTCACCCCCTGGTCCCCCACCCCCAGCCAGCAGGGCCAGTGTCTGGCTGGCAGCCCATGGTTGCGACACTCCGTGTCCGAGCTCTTCTGTGTCTCTCATTAGCCACGGCACCTGGTTCCTAATCTTTAAAAGCACAAGTGGACCTTGGCATTGACCCTTCCCTCCAGTGGAGGCGGAGAATTGCGGAGGCCGCAGAGAATACTGGGTCAGGCTCGCTAATGATATGCCAACGCCGATGACTGTACAGAATGGAACGCATTGATGCCACTGTCGAGGCACTGAAGAATTGTGATTTGGCCACAATTGCAGCATCAAAACCGATTTTCCGCTGATCGCGTTTCCCAATTTTGCCGTTGGCCAACGGAGACTCCCGCCCACAGTCTTCGCATCAAACAATTTCCATGATAACTCCAACAGAAAAATCCTTCATTCCTGTGTGTTACATGTCTAAGTAGGCAGCAAGGTCCGGGACAATCAGCACGATTCTTCCAACATGGCCGTCAACCTCCCAACCTCAGTCATTTCCCTTGTTTCTGCAACATGTCCAACATGCATCGTTCCTCAGTCTCTAACTGAGTCCGTCTCTGTGGTTTTAATCAAGACAAATGTGGACTTAGTGATTCAAACGTTTTGAAGTCCACACCAGGAGTAGTTAATCGAGTGCCTCCTAGTGTTTCCCTCCAATTTTGTCTGTGCTCCTTTAGCACGTTCACAATACCTGCCTCCTTCTGTCCCTCATGTAGCACTAACAATCCTTCCTGACTGGTTAATGAATGTTTACTCAAATCTCGAGGATCTCCTTCACCAAAACTATATGCTCAGAGTAGCCCCTGCGTCTCTTAAAGTTGTTATGGGTTTGGTTACTTCTGTCGAGGAAAATGGGGTGACTTTCCCCTTAGACACAAAACTGATATATCTCTCATCTACCTCGGTACGGGTGTGGGCTGAGGTGACCCCCCCCCCCCCCTCACAGGACTGGGGTGTGTTCAGGCACAGAGGTATATCTCTCATCTCCCTCATTCCTTACAGTTGCTCTCACAGCAGTGTTCACCTCAGGTCTCCTCACTCCAGTTGAGACTACCGTCCACTTTCGCTCCTTTCTCAAAATCGTCTCTATGAACCCCAACAAATAGAGACAGACTCAACCTGCTGTGTGCTGCCTTTCAGATCGAAGCAGAAAACTGAAAGCCAAAATGGAAACTGCCTTTCTGTTCCAGAGGTTTCTGAATGGCTCCACCAATTGCAATTGAAAACAGGGGCTGGCCCAGAATCTCAGGAGAGCTGATTGGCTGCTAACCAAGTCCATCAAAATGGCATCAGGGATCAAGCCAAAGTGCATCCTGAATCAAGATGTCTGCCCGGCCAGTCCTAATAGCAGCGGTTTCAGTTCAAAACCATAGACTGCTGTTTAAAAGCAAGGTTTACAATTCTGGGACAGCCAGCAAACACCCATCATCTTTAATAGTGTCATTTACCTTAACCACTGACCAGCTACTGACACCCATTGATTTCCTCATGTCTCCAGTTTGATTACGAACGGATCCTGACATTCTGATTTAGAATGCACCCACGATGAGAAACAGCGTTCAGATCTTTTGTTTTTGGGATTGCCGTTTGTTTGAAGTATAATCTGTATCGAACACCAAGGGGTGAAAGGCCGATGGTTGCTAGGCTGTGCTGCTAATATGATAACTGATCCATTCCCATTCTCATTCACTCAGTCTCACAAAGCAAGTGTCTGTGTAAACAGCTTGGGTTTGGCAAGGTGAAGGGACCTTCACATTTCACACAGCTGTTGTTTTTTGTGCTCCTGGACAGATAGCATCCACAGATGCCGTCATAAAGATTCTTCACGAGTGGGACATCAGCACAACTGTGGCCCTGGGGGATAAGCTGGAAGCAGAGAGGCAGCGGGTATTAGCGACCGAGAAGAAACTGAAACTGGAGGAAACCAACAGGTCAGACGTCAGGCAGCTATTCCAGACTGAGAGCTGGTGGGATATCAGACACACTGGGGAAACTGCTCCCCCCCAGTGGAGCTGTTACAGACTGAGAGCTGGTGGGATATCAGACACGCTGGGGAAACTGCTCCCCCCAGTGGAGCTGTTACAGACTGCTGGCTGGTGGGATATCAGACACACTGGGGAAACTGCTCCCCCAGTGGAGCTGTTACAGACTGCTGGCTGGTGGGATATCAGACACACTGGGGAAACTGCTCCCCCCAGTGGAGCTGTTACAGACTGCAGGCTGGTGGGATATCAGACACACTGGGGAAACTGCTCCCCCTAGTGGAGCTGTTACAGACTGCTGGCTGGTGGGATATCAGACACACTGGGGAAACTGCTCCCCCCAGTGGAGCTGTTACAGACTGCTGGCTGGTGGGATATCAGACACACTGGGGAAACTGCTCCCCCCAGTGGTGCTGTTACAGACTGCTGGCTGGTGGGATATCAGACACGCTGGGGAAACTGCTCCCCCAGTGGAACTGTTACAGACTGCTGGCTGGTGGGATATCAGACACGCTGGGGAAACTGCTCCCCCCAGTGGTGCTGTTACAGACTGCTGGCTGGTGGGATATCGGACACACTGGGGAAACTGCTCCCCCCTAGTGGAGCTGTTACAGACTGCTGGCTGGTGGGATATCAGACACACTGGGGAAACTGCTCCCCCCAGTGGTGCTGTTACAGACTGCTGGCTGGTGGGATATCAGACACGCTGGGGAAACTGCTCCCCACAGTGGAGCTGTTACAGACTGCAGGCTGGTGGGATATCAGACACGCTGGGGAAACTGCTCCCCCCAGTGGAGCTATTCCAGACTGCTGGCTGGTGGGATATCAGACACACTGGGGAAACTGCTCCCCCCAGTGGTGCTGTTACAGACTGCTGGCTGGTGGGATATCAGACACGCTGGGGAAACTGCTCCCCCAGTGGAACTGTTACAGACTGCTGGCTGGTGGGATATCAGACACGTTGGGGAAACTGCTCCCCCCAGTGGAGCTGTTACAGACTGCAGGCTGGTGGGATATCGGACACACTGGGGAAACTGCTCCCCCCTAGTGGAGCTGTTACAGACTGCTGGCTGGTGGGATATCAGACACGCTGGGGAAACTGCTCCCCCCAGTGGAGCTGTTACAGACTGCAGGCTGGTGGGATATCGGACACACTGGGGAAACTGCTCCCCCCAGTGGTGCTGTTACAGACTGCTGGCTGGTGGGATATCAGACACACTGGGGAAACTGCTCCCCCCAGTGGTGCTGTTACAGACTGCTGGCTAGTGGGATATCAGACACGCTGGGGAAACTGCTCCCCCAGTGGAGCTGTTACAGACTGCAGGCTGGTGGGATATTGGACACACTGGGGAAACTGCTCCCCCCTAGTGGAACTGTTACAGACTGCTGGCTGGTGGGATATCAGACACACTGGGGAAACTGCTCCCCCCAGTGGTGCTGTTACAGACTGCTGGCTGGTGGGATATCAGACACGCTGGGGAAACTGCTCCCCACAGTGGAGCTGTTACAGTCTGCAGGCTGGTGGGATATCAGACACACTGGGGAAACTGCTCCCCCCAGTGGAGCTATTCCAGACTGCTGGCTGGTGGGATATCAGACACTCTGGGGAAACTGCTCCCCCCAGTGGTGCTGTTACAGACTGCTGGCTGGTGGGATATCAGACACACTGGGGAAACTGCTCCCCCAGTGGTGCTGTTACAGACTGCTGGCTGGTGGGATATCAGACACACTGGGGAAACTGCTCCCCCAGTGGAGTTGTTACAGACTGCAGGCTGGTGGGATATCAGACACACTGGGGAAACTGCTCCCCCCAGTGGAGCTGTTACAGACTGCTGGCTGGTGGGATATCAGACACGCTGGGGAAACTGCTCCCCCAGTGGAGCTGTTACAGACTGCAGGCTGGTGGGATATCAGACACGCTGGGGAAACTGCTCCCCCAGTGGTGCTGTTACAGACTGCTGGCTGGTGGGATATCAGACACGCTGGGGAAACTGCTCCCCCAGTGGAGCTGTTACAGACTGCTGGCTGGTGGGATATCAGACACACTGGGGAAACTGCTCCCCCTCGTGGGGCTGTTACAGACTGCTGGCTGGTGGGATATCAGACACACTGGGGAAACTGCTCCCCCCAGTGGAGCTGTTACAGGACAGAGCCTGTCCCCAGGGGGCTCTGTGTCCGGAGGGGGAGCCTGTCCCCAGGGGGCTCTGTGTCCGGAGGGGGATTCTGTCCCCAGGGGCTCTGTGTCCGGAGGGGGAGTCTGTCCCCAGGGGGCTCTGTGTCCGGAGGGGGAGTCTGTCCCCAGGGGGCTCTGTGTCCGGAGGGGGATTCTGTCCCCAGGGGCTCTGTGTCCGGAGGGGGAGTCTGTCCCCAGGGGGCTCTGTGTCCGGAGGGGGAGTCTGTCCCCAGGGGCTCTGTGTCCGGAGGGGGAGCCTGTCCCCAGGGGGCTCTGTGTCCGGAGGGGGAGCCTGTCCCCAGGGGGCTCTGTGTCCGGAGGGGGAGCCTGTCCCCAGGGGGCTCTGTGTCCGGAGGGGGAGTCTGTCCCCAGGGGGCTCTGTGGCCTCTGGGGGAGTCTGTCCCCAGGGGGCTCTGTGTCCGGAGGGGGAGTCTGTCCCCAGGGGGCTCTGTGTCCGGAGGGGGAGTCTGTCCCCAGGGGGCCCAGTTCCGGAGGGGGAGCCTGTCCCCAGGGGGCTCTGTGTCCGGAGGGGGAGCCTGTCCCCAGGGGGCTCTGTGTCCTCAGGGGGAGTCTGTCCCCAGGGGGCTCTGTGTCCGGAGGGGGAGTCTGTCCCCAGGGGGCTCTGTGTCCGGAGGGGGAGTCTGTCCCCAGGGGGCTCTGTGTCCGGAGGGGGATTCTGTGGGCAGGATGGTGCAGCAAACTAAAACCATGTCCTCTGCTGCATCCACACCCTCGGGTGACGGGGTGGTGGGGGGGGGGGGGGGGGGGGGGCGGTGAAACTGCTTCCCAGTAAGTTGGTCTTTAAAGGGATCTGGGTTAGTTTTTGACAAGGAAGAATGGGGCAGTAGACGCTGAGTGGAAACATCAGTGAGTGTGAGATGCTGGAAAACCTGGATTCTATAACCTGAAATCTCATTTCTCTCCACTCCAGGATTCAGAATCAGCTTTCAGAAATCAGCAAGGAACTGGCCCAATATCAACACGAGGTAACTGTCCCATCAGCATCATTCCAACCGGTGCCTGCTGAAACAAACTGTCCTTCAGTAACTTTCCCAGAAATCATGGCCAGGTTCGGATCAGTACTTTGGGAGGGTTATTCAATCAAAGTCACATTTGCTGTTACAACCTGTTTAGTTAGATCATTGCTTTACTATGCCTTAGATTTCCAGATATTAGATATTCTTTTCTTTCATATTTCCTGTGATTGAAACAATACTGAGAAAACAATATAATAGGACGCCATTCGGCCCATCAGGTCTGCACTGTTAGCTGAAAGAGCAGCCTATCTAGGCTCACTCCTCCGCCCTATCCGTGTAACCCCACCTAACCTGCACAACTGGGGAGGAACCAAGACCAAGGTGGGTGGTCAGTGGGGTGTAAGATGGCTGCCTTGCGGACCACGGCAATGGCTGTCCCATAGGGGGCTTACCCCGGCCCATGCCCGTACCCCCATCACCCCCCCCCCCCCACTGGCTGGTCCCTCCCCCCAGCCAGCCCAGCCCGTGTCCGGCCTGCAGCCCATGGTCACGGCTCTCCCGGTCCGTGTAAAACCTCCTCCTCCGTCTCTCATCAGCCACGGTGAAAGCACTAGTAAACTTCGCCGTTGGGAATTCCTCACAGTGGAAGCGGAGAACCGCGGATGCCCCGGAGAATACCGGGTCAGACCCACTAATGATATACCAACAGTGTTTACTGTACAGGCAGAGTGGAACAAAGTGACGCCGCTGTCGAGGCAACGGAGCAGTGAAACTGGCACCCGCCATGATTCTGGCCTCAAAGCCGATTCTCTGCCCAATTGCGTTTCCCAATTGCAGCCTTGGCCGACACAGAATCCCACCCAAGGTTTCTGAATTGGGGCAACGCTGATTTCAGTCATGTCAGACTGGATCTGGCAAAGTGGACTTGGGACCTCCACTTGTAGCCAGGTTCATATCAGAGCAGTGGGATTCAGTCAAAACGGATACAGAGGAGCGATCCTTTAAAACAGAGACAAGGAGGGATTCCTTCAGCCAGAGGGTGGTGAATCTGTGGAACGCTGTGGAGGCCAAATCACTGAGTGTCTTTAAGGCAGAGATAGATAGGTTCTTGATCAATAACGGGGTCAGGGGTTATGAGAGAAGGCGGGAGAATGGGGGTGAGAAAATATCAGCCATGGTTGACTGGCGGAGCGGACTCGATGGGCCGAGTGGCCTAATTCTGCTCCTATAGTCTGTGTCCTCGCTGCTGTCTGACACAAGACAGCTTTGATGCTAACTTACAAATATTCTCTGGCCTTGGGTGAGGTGCCAGAGGATTGGGAACGGCTAATGTAGTGGCATTATTCAAGGGAAGTAGGGAAAGACCAGGGACAGGATTCTCCAACACCCGAATCGGAAAAGGCGATTGGGCGGAGAATCAGTCGGGAAGTCAAAATCATGGCCGGCGCCAGGCACCCGATGGAACGCCACGCTCTGGAAAACCACGCTCCGGAACACCGTGCTCCGGAACGGCACGCTCCGGAAAGCCATGCTCCGGAACGGCATGCTCCGGAACACTGTGCTCCAGAACACCGTGCTCCGGTACGCCACGCTCCGGAATGCCACGCTCTGGAAGGCCACGCTCCGGTACACCGTGCTCCGGAAAGCCACGCTCCGGAATGCCACGCTCCAGAACGCCACGCTCCGGAACACCGTGCTCCAGTACGCCACGCTCCGGAATGCCACGCTCCAGAACACCACGCTCCGGAACACCGTGCTCCGGAACGGCACGCTCCAGAAAGCCATGCTCCGGAAGGCCACACTCCGGAACACCGTGCGCCGGAACGCCACGCTCCGGAATGCCACGCTCCAGAACGGCACGCTCCGGAACACCGTGCTCCGGAACGCCACGCTCTGGAATGCCATGCTCTGGAACGGCACGCTCCGGAAAGCCACGCTCTGGAACGCCACGCTCCGGAACACCGTGCTCCAGAAAGCCACGCTCCGGAAAGCCACGCTCCGGAATACCACGCTCTGGAACACCGTGCTCCGGAACGCCATGCTCCGGAATGCCACGCTTTGGAACGCCATGCTCCGGAACACCGTGCTCCGGAACGCCACGCTCCGGAAAGCCACGCTCTGGAATGCCGCGCTCCGGAACGCCACGCTCCGGAAATCCAGCCTCTAGAATGCCATACCCCGGAACGCCACACTCTAGAATGCCACGCTACGGAACGCCATGCTCCGGAATGCCACGCTCCGGAAAGCCACGCTCCGGTGCCTTGACAGCAGCGTCAATGCATTCTGTTCCGCACATACAGGAAACATGGTTGGCACACCATTAGCGGACCTGACCCGGTGTTCTCCGGGGCCTCCCCGTTGCTCCACCTTCGCGGAGGAATAACCGACGGAAAGGTTTGCTTGTGGTTTTAAAAATAGGGGAACATGAGAGGGAGAGAGGACATGCAGAGGTGTGACTGTCGGGTTGCCGGTCCTGAAGGGATGGCTGGAGTGAGGGGGGGTGGGGGAGTAGCACTTGCCAGGCCCTGGGGGGGGGGTAATGGCAGAAGGGAGTGAGCAGGGGTGTCCAGGCATGGTCTGTCATTGCTGCGGTCTGCAAGGCAGCCATCTTGCTGTGCACTCCACTGACCGCCCACCGTGATCCCTGATTGCGCGGATGACAAGAAGAAAAGAATGATGCAGATAAGGTTGCTGAGTATGTTGGACAAAGTGATCGATTGATTGTGAGATATGAAAGAAGCTAAGGGACGTGAGGTAAACGGTTAAAGTCCAGCCATAATGTAGTTTAAAGGCGGAGGTCGGCTCGAGGGGCTGAATGTCTCCTGTTTCTGACGTATCAATCAAACCCCCAGCACAGGTGCAGTCACATTGTGAGCCATTCCTTCTTTTCATTACCCTCTGTACCTCTGTTGACCCTGGAGCCCGCTGTGTGCAAAAACACAGTGTCTCCGGTGTCATTCTTTACTCAGTGAACCCTGCTGTTTCAAACATAATTACTGACATTTTATACAATCTGAGCTGAACCATGTTGTTGGAGTACATCTATCCTGGATTCATACACAATGCAAACACAGCTGTCATTGTGCACATAATAATATCAGGTAATCAGATAACGGAGCACTTCTTGTTTCACTGAGTGACGATTGGTGAGAATGAAGCTGTTGCCTAAACAGTCCCAATGCTTCTGTTACGCCAGTAAAAAACCTTTAGTTTAATGTCTGAGATGAAATGTGATACTGAATCAGGCGTACGCTGGAAGGAAAGAAGGAATTAGTGCTGTAGAAAGATCATTTTGATGGAAAACGTAGGGCAGAGATATAGGCCGCGTCCTGCCAGATTTAGTGTCGCAACGAGGCTGCTGAATCTCGCGAGAAACCTCTTATCAGATTCGCGACGCACGAGACGTCTTCTGAGATTAAACCAAACCTGATGAGGTGTCGTGTTCTGGGTCTCACTCCCGCACTTTAAAAGATCATTAGGCTCATTTAAATAACCGGATTCCAGATTCTCCTGGTGCCCGGGACCTACCCACCTCGCCAGGGACACCTCGCCAGGGCCACCTCGCCAGGGAGACCTCGCCAGGGAGACCTCGCCAGGGACACCTCGCCAGGGAGACCTCGCCAGGGAGACCTCGCCAGGGACACCTCGCCAGGGACACCTCGCCAGGGACACCTCGCCAGGGAGACCTCGCCAGGGAGACCTCGCCAGGGACACCTCGCCAGGGACACCTCGCCAGGGACACCTCGCCAGGGAGACCTCGCCAGGGAGACCTCGCCAGAGAGACCTCGCCAGGGAGACCTCGCCAGGGAGACCTCGCCAGGGAGGCCTCGCCAGGGACACCTCGCCAGGGAGACCTCGCCAGGGAGACCTCGCCAGGGAGACCTCGCCAGGGAGACCTCGCCAGGGAGACCTCGCCAGAGAGACCTCGCCAGGGACACCTCGCCAGGGAGACCTCGCCAGGGAGACCTCGCCAGGGAGACCTCGCCAGGGACACCTCGCCAGGGAGACCTCGCCAGGGAGACCTCGCCAGGCACACCTCGCCAGGGAGACCTCGCCAGGGAGACCTCGCCAGGGACACCTCGCCAGGGACACCTCGCCAGAGACACCTCGCCAGGGAGACCTCGCCAGGGACACCTCGCCAGAGACACCTCGCCAGGGAGACCTCGCCAGGGACACCTCGCCAGGGAGACCTCGCCAGAGAGACCTCGCCAGGGAGACCTCGCCAGGGACACCTCTCCAGGGAGACCTCGCCAGAGAGACCTCGCCAGGGACACCTCGCCAGGGAGACCTCGCCAGGGAGACCTCGCCAGAGACACCTCGCCAGAGACACCTCGCCAGGGAGACCTCGCCAGGGAGACCTCGCCAGGGAGACCTCGCCAGGGAGACCTCGCCAGGGACACCTCGCCAGAGACACCTCGCCAGGGAGACCTCGCCAGGGAGACCTCGCCAGGGAGACCTCGCCAGGGAGACCTCGCCAGAGACACCTCGCCAGGGAGACCTCGCCAGAGACACCTCGCCAGGGAGACCTCGCCAGGGAGACCTCGCCAGGGACACCTCGCCAGGGACACCTCGCCAGGGAGACCTCGCCAGGGACACCTCGCCAGGGAGACCTCGCCAGGGAGACCTCGCCAGGGAGACCTCGCCAGGGGCACCTCGCCAGAGAGACCTCGCCAGAGACACCTCGCCAGGGACACCTCGCCAGGGAGACCTCGCCAGAGACACCTCGCCAGGGACACCTCGCCAGAGAGACCTCGCCAGAGAGACCTCGCCAGAGAGACCTCGCCATGGAGACCTCGCCAGGGAGACCTCGCCAGGGACACCTCGCCAGGGAGACCTCGCCAGAGAGACCTCGCCAGGGACACCTCGCCAGGGAGACCTCGCCAGGGAGACCTCGCCAGGGAGACCTCGCCAGAGAGACCTCGCCAGAGAGACCTCGCCAGAGAGACCTCGCCAGGGAGACCTCGCCAGGGAGACCTCGCCAGGGAGACCTCGCCAGAGAGACCTTGCCAGGGACACCTCGCCAGGGAGACCTCGCCAGAGACACCTCGCCAGGGAGACCTCGCCAGAGACACCTCGCCAGGGAGACCTCGCCAGGGACACCTCGCCAGGGACACCTCGCCAGAGACACCTCGCCAGGGACACCTCGCCAGGGAGACCTCGCCAGGGACACCTCGCCAGGGACACCTCGCCAGGGAGACCTCGCCAGAGAGACCTCGCCAGAGAGACCTCGCCAGGGACACCTCGCCAGGGAGACCTCGCCAGGGAGACCTCGCCAGGGAGACCTCGCCAGGGACACCTCGCCAGAGACACCTCGCCAGGGACACCTCGCCAGGGAGACCTCGCCAGGGAGACCTCGCCAGAGACACCTCGCCAGGGACACCTCGCCAGGGAGACCTCGCCAGAGACACCTCGCCAGGGACACCTCGCCAGAGAGACCTCGCCAGGGACACCGCGCCAGGGACACCTCGCCAGGGACACCTCGCCAGGGAGACCTCGCCAGGGAGACCTCGCCAGAGACACCTCGCCAGGGACACCTCGCCAGGGAGACCTCGCCAGGAAAACCTCGCCAGGAAGACCTCGCCAGGGAGACCTCGCCAGAGACACCTCGCTAGGGAGACCTCGCCAGGGAGACCTCGCCAGAGAGACCTCGCCAGGGACACCTCGCCAGAGAGACCTCGCCAGGTACACCTCGCCAGGGAGACCTCGCCAGGGAGACCTCGCCAGAGAGACCTCGCCAGGGGGACCTCGCCAGGGACACCTCGCCAGGGAGACCTCGCCAGGGACACCTCGCCAGGGACACCTCGCCAGGGACACCTCGCCAGGGACACCTCGCCAGGGACACCTCGCCAGGGAGACCTCGCCAGGGCCACCTCGCCAGGGACACCTCGCCAGGGACACCTCGCCAGAGACACCTCGCCAGAGACACCTCGCCAGGGAGACCTCGCCAGGGAGACCTCGCCAGGAAGACCTCGCCAGGAAGACCTCGCCAGGGAGACCTCGCCAGAGACACCTCGCTAGGGAGACCTCGCCAGGGACACCTCGCCAGAGAGACCTCGCCAGGGAGACCTCGCCAGGGACACCTCGCCAGGGACACCTCGCCAGGGAGACCTCGCCAGAGAGACCTCGCCAGGGAGACCTCGCCAGAGAGACCTCGCCAGGGACACCTCGCCAGAGACACCTCGCCAGAGAGACCTCGCCAGGGAGACCTCGCCAGGAAGACCTCGCCAGGAAGACCTCGCCAGGGAGACCTCGCCAGAGACACCTCGCTAGGGAGACCTCGCCAGGGAGACCTCGCCAGGGACCCCTCGCCAGGGAGACCTCGCCAGAGAGACCTCGCCAGAGAGACCTCGCCAGGGAGACCTCGCCAGAGAGACCTCGCCAGGGAGACCTCGCCAGAGAGACCTCGCCAGGGAGACCTCGCCAGGGAGACCTCGCCAGAGACACCTCGCCAGGGAGACCTCGCCATGGAGACCTCGCCAGGGAATCCTCGCCTGGGACACCTCGCCAGAGACACCTCGCCAGAGACACCTCGCCAGGGAATCCTCGCCAGGGAGACCTCGCCAGGGACACCTCGCCAGGGAATCCTCGCCAGGGACACCTCGCCAGGGAGACCTCGCCAGGGAGCCCTCGCCAGGGACACCTCGCCAGGGAATCCTCGCCAGGGACACCTCGCCAGGGAGACCTCGCCAGAGACACCTCGCCAGGGTGACCTCGCCAGAGACACCTCGCCAGAGACACCTCGCCAGGGAATCCTCGCCAGGGAGACCTCGCCAGGGACACCTCGCCAGGGAATCCTCGCCAGGGAGACCTCGCCAGGGAGACCTCGCCAGGGAGCCCTCGCCAGAGAGACCTCGCCAAGGACACCTCGCCAGGGAGACCTCGCCAGAGAGACCTCGCCAGGGACACCTCGCCAGGGAATCCTCGCCAGGGACACCTCGCCAGGGAGACCTCGCCAGGGAGACCTCGCCAGAGAGACCTCGCCAGGGAGACCTCGCCAGGGAGACCTCGCCAGAGACACCTCGCCAGAGAGACCTCGCCAGGGAGACCTCGCCAGGGACACCGCGCCAGGGAGACCTCGCCAGGGACACCTCGCCAGGGAGACCTCGCCAGGGACACCGCGCCAGGGAGACCTCGCCAGGGACACCTCGCCAGAGAGACCTCGCCAGAGAGACCTCGCCAGGGACACCTCGCCAGAGACACCTCGCCAGGGACACCTCGCCAGGGAGACCTCGCCAGAGACACCTCGCCAGGGACACCTCGCCAGGGACACCTCGCCAGGGAGACCTCGCCAGGGACACCTCGCCAGAGAGACCTCGCCAGGGAGACCCTCGCCAGGGAGACCTCGCCAGGGAGACCTCGCCAGGGAGACCTCGCCAGAGAGACCTCGCCAGAGAGACCTCGCCAGGGAGACCTCGCCAGGGAGACCTCGCCAGGGAGACCTCGCCAGAGACACCTCGCCAGGGACACCTCGCCAGAGACACCTCGCCAGAGAGACCTCGCCAGGGAGACCTCGCCAGAGAGACCTCGCCAGGGAAACCTCGCCAGGGAGACCTCGCCAGGGAGACCTCGCCAGAGAGACCTCGCCAGGGCGACCTCGCCAGGGACACCTCGCCAGGGACACCTCGCCAGGGAGACCTCGCCAGGGACACCTCGCCAGGGAGACCTCGCCAGGGAGACCTCGCCAGAGACACCTCGCCAGAGAGACCTCGCCAGGGAGACCTCGCCAGGGACACCTCGCCAGGGAGACCTCGCCAGGGACACCTCGCCAGGGAGACCTCGCCAGGGAGACCTCGCCAGGGAGACCTCGCCAGGGACACCTCGCCAGAGAGACCTCGCCAGGTACACCTCGCCAGGGAGACCTCGCCAGGGAGACCTCGCCAGAGAGACCTCGCCAGGGGGACCTCGCCAGGGACACCTCGCCAGGGACACCTCGCCAGAGAGACCTCGCCAGAGAGACCTCGCCAGGGAGACCTCGCCAGGGAGACCTCGCCAGGGAGACCTCGCCAGGGACACCTCGCCAGGGAGACCTCGCCAGGGACACCTCGCCAGGGACACCTCGCCAGGGAGACCTCGCCAGGGCCACCTCGCCAGGGAGACCTCGCCAGGGAGACCTCGCCAGGGAGACCTCGCCAGGGACACCTCGCCAGGGACACCTCGCCAGGGAGACCTCGCCAGGGACACCTCGCCAGAGACACCTCGCCAGGGAGACCTCGCCAGGGAGACCTCGCCAGAGAGACCTCGCCAGGGAGACCTCGCCAGGGAGACCTCGCCAGGGAGACCTCGCCAGAGACACCTCGCCAGAGACACCTCGCCAGGGACACCTCGCCAGGGAGACCTCGCCAGAGACACCTCGCCAGGGAGACCTCGCCAGAGACACCTCGCCAGGGAGACCTCGCCAGAGACACCTCGCCAGAGAGACCTCGCCAGAGACACCTCGCCAGGGAGACCTCGCCAGAGACACCTCGCCAGAGAGACCTCGCCAGGGACACCTCGCCAGGGACACCTCGCCAGAGAGACCTCGCCAGAGAGACCTCGCCAGGGACACCTCGCCAGGGACACCTCGCCAGGGAGACCTCGCCAGAGACACCTCGCCAGGGAGACCTCGCCAGAGACACCTCGCCAGGGAGACCTCGCCAGAGACACCTCGCCAGAGAGACCTCGCCAGGGACACCTCGCCAGGGACACCTCGCCAGAGAGACCTCGCCAGAGAGACCTCGCCAGGGACACCTCGCCAGGGAGACCTCGCCAGAGACTCCTCGCCAGGGACACCTCGCCAGAGAGGCCTCGCCAGGGAGACCTCTCCAGGGAGATCTCGCCAGGGACACCTCGCCAGGGAGACCTCGCCAGAGACACCTCGCCAGGGAGACCTCGCCAGGGAGACCTCGCCAGAGACACCTCGCCAGAGAGACCTCGCCAGGGACACCTCGCCAGGGACACCTCGCCAGGGACACCTCGCCAGGGACACCTCGCCAGGGACACCTCGCCAGGGACACCTCGCCAGGGACACCTCGCCAGGGGCACCTCGCCAGAGACACCTCGCCAGAGACACCTCGCCAGGGAGACCTCGCCAGAGAGACCTCGCCAGAGAGACCTCGACAGGGGCACCTCGCCTGGGACACCTCGCCAGGGACACCTCGCCAGGGAGACCTCGCCAGGGACACCTCGCCAGAGAGACCTCGCCAGGGACACCTCGCCAGGGAGACCTCGCCAGGGAGACCTCGCCAGGGACACCTCGCCAGGGAGACCTCGCCAGAGAGACCTCGCCAGAGAGACCTCGACAGGGGCACCTCGCCAGGGAGACCTCGCCAGGGAGACCTCGCCAGGGACACCTCGCCAGAGACACCTCGCCAGGGAGACCTCGCCAGAGACACCTCGCCAGGGAGACCTCGCCAGGGAGACCTCGCCAGAGAGACCTCGCCAGAGACACCTCGCCAGGGACACCTCGCCAGGGAGACCTCGCCAGAGACCCCTCGCCAGAGAGACCTCGCCAGGGAGACCTCGCCAGAGAGACCTCGCCAGAGACACCTCGCCAGGGACACCTCGCCAGGGAGACCTCGCCAGAGACACCTCGCCAGGGAGACCTCGCCAGGAAGACCTCGCCAGGGAGACCTCGCCAGAGACACCTCGCCAGGGACACCTCGCCAGGGACACCTCGCCAGGGACACCTCGCCAGGGACACCTCGCCAGGGAGACCTCGCCAGAGACACCTCGCCAGGGACATCTCGCCAGGGACACCTCGCCAGAGACACCTCGCCAGAGAGACCTCGCCAGGGACACCTCGCCAGGGACACCTCGCCAGGGAGACCTCCCCAGAGAGACCTCGCCAGGGCGACCTCGCCAGGGAGACCTCGCCAGGGACACCTCGCCAGGGAGACCTCGCCAGGGAGACCTCGCCAGGGAGACCTCGCCAGAGAGACCTCGCCAGGGCGACCTCGCCAGAGAGACCTCGCCAGAGACACCTCGCCAGGGATACCTCGCCAGAGACACCTCGCCAGAGAGACCTCGCCAGGGACCCCTCGCCAGGGAGACCTCGCCAGAGAGACCTCGCCAGAGAGTCCTCGCCAGAGAGACCTCGCCAGGGAGACCTCGCCATGGAGACCTCGCCAGGGACACCTCGCCAGAGTGTCCTCGCCAGAGAGACCTCGCCAGAGAGACCTCGCTAGGGACACTGAACAAAGAACAAAGAAAAGTACAGCACAGGAACAGGCCCTTCGGCCCTCCAAGCCCCTGTAAATAGAATTTACAGTGCAGAAGGAGGCCATTCGGCCCATCGAGTCTGCACCGGCTCTTAGAAAGAGCACCGTACCCAGTGTCAACACCTCCACCCTATCCCCATAACCCAGTACCCCCACCCAACACTAAGGGCAATTTATCATGGCCAATCCACCTAACCTGCACATCTTTGGACTGTGGGAGGAAACCGGAGCACCCGGAGGAAACCCACGCAGACACGGGGAGGATGTGCAGACTCCACACAGACAGTGACCCAATCCGAAATCGAACCTGGGGACCTGGAGCTGTGAAGCAATTGTGCTATCCACAATGCTACCATGCTGCCGACTATGATGCCCGACTGAACTAAAATCTTCTACACTTCCTGGCTCTGTATCCCTCTATTCCCATCATTCATGTATTTGTCAAGATGCCCCTTAAATGTCACTATCGTCCCTGCTTCCACCACCTCCTCCGGCAGCGAGTTCCAGGCACCCACTACCCTCTGTGTAAAAAACCTGCCTCGTACATCTCCTCTAAACCTTGCCCCTCGCACCTTAAACCTATGCCCTCTAGTAATTGACCCCTCTACCCCGGGGAAAAGCCTCTGACTGTCCACTCTGTCTATGCCGTCATAATTTTGTAGACCTCTATCAGGTCGCCCCTCAACCTCCATCATTCCAGTGAGAACAAACCGAGTTTATTCAACCACTCCTCATAGCTAATGCCCTCCATACCAGGCAACATCCTGGTAAATCTCTTCTGCACCCTCTCTAAAGCCTCCACATCCTTTTGGTAGTGTGGCAACCTGAATTGAACACTATACTCCAAGTGTGGCCTAACTAAGGTTCTATACAGCTGCAACATGACTTGCCAATTGTTATACTCAATGCCCCGGCCAATGAAGGCAAGCATGCTGTATGCCTTCTTGACTACCTTCTCCACCTGTGTTGCCCCTTTCAGTGACCTGTGGACCTGTACACCTAAATCTCTCTGACTGTCAATACTCTTGAGGGTTCTACCATTCACTCTATATTCCCTACCTGTATTAGACCTTCCAAAATGAATTACCTCACATTTATCTGGATTAAACTCCATCTGCCATCTCATCACTCAAGTCTCCAAACGATCTAAATCCTGCTGTATCCTCTGACAGTCCTCATCACTATCCGCAATTCCACCAACCTTTATGTCGTCTGCAAACTTACTAATCAGACCAGTTACATTTTCCTCCAAATCATTTATATATACTACGGACCGCAAAGGTCCCAGCACTGATCCCTGGGGAACACCATTAGTCACAGCCCTCCAATCAGAAAGGCACCCTTCCATTGCTACTCTCTGCCTTCTATGACCGAGCCAGTTCTGTATCCATCTTGCCAGCTCACCCCTGATCCCGTGTGACTTCACCTTTTGTACCAGTCGACCATGAGGTGCCTTGTCAAAGGCCTTACTGAAGTCCATATAGACAACATCCACTGCACTACCTGCATCAGTCATCTTTGTGACCTCTTCGAAAACTCCATCAAGTTAGTGAGACACGACCTCCCCTTCACAAAACCATGCTGCCTCTCACTAATACGTCCATTTGCTTCCAAATCGGAGTAGATCCTGTCTCGAAGAATTCTCTCCAGTAATTTCCCAACCACTAACGTAAGGCTCACCGGCCTGTAGTTCCCTGGATTATCCTTGCAACCCTTCTTAAACAAAGGAACAACATTGGCTATTCTTCAGTCCTCCGGGACATCACCTGAAGACAGTGAGGATCCAAAGATTTCTGTCAAGGCCTCAGCAATTTCCTCTCTAGCCTCCTTCAGTATTCTGGGGTAGATCCCATCAGGCCCTGGGGACCTAATCTACCTTACTATTTTTGAAGACACCCAACACCTCGTCTTTTTGGATCTCAATGTGACCCAGGCTATCTACACACCCTTCACCAGACTCGACATCCACCAATTCCTTCTCTTTGGTGAATACTGATGCAAAGTATTCATTTAGTACCTCGCCCATTTCCTCTGGCTCCACACATAGATTCCCTTGCCTATCCTTCAGTGGGCCAACCTTTTCCCTGGCTACCCTCTTGCTTTTTATGTACATGTAAAAAGCCTTGGGATTTTCCTTAACCCTATTAGCCAATGACTTTTCATGACCCCTCCTGACTCCTTGCTTAAGTTCCTTCCTACTTTCCGTATATTCCGCACAGGCTTTGTCTGTTCCCAGCCTTCTAGCCCTGACAAATGCCTCCTTTATCTTTTTGACGAGGCCTACAATATCTCTCGTTATCCAAGGTTCCTGAAATTTGCCGTATTTATCCTTCTTCCTCACAGGAACCTGCCGGTCCTGAATTCCTTTCAACTGACATTTGAAAGCCTCCCACATGTCAGATGTTGATTTACCCTCAAACATCCGCCCCCAATCTAGGTTCTTCAGTTCCTGCCTAATATTGTTATAATTAGCCTTCCCCCAATTTAGCACATTCACCCTCGGACCACTCTTATCCTTGTCCACCAGCACTTTAAAACTTACTGAATTGTGGTCACTGTTCCCGAAATGCTCCCCTCCTGAAACTTTTACCACCTGGCCGGGCTCATTCCCCAATACCAGGTCCAGTACAGCCTCTTCCCTAGTTGGACTGTCTACATATTGTTTTAAGAAGCCCTTCTGGATGTTCCTTACAAACTCTGCCCCGTCCAGGCCCTTAGCACTAAGTGACTCCCAGTCAATATTGGGGAAGTTGAAGTCTCCCATCACAACAACCCTGTTGTTTTTAACTCATTTCCAAACTCTGTCTACCTATCTGCTCCTCTATCTCCCGCTGGCTGTTGGGAGGCTTGTAGTAAACCCCCAATATTGTGACTGCACCCTTCTTATTCCTGATCTCTACCCATATAGCCTCGCTGCCCTCCGAGGTGTCCTCCCGTAGTACAGCTGTGATATTCTCCCTAACCAGTAGCGCAACTCCGCCACCCCTTTTACATCCCCCTCTATCCTATCTGAAATATCTAAATCCTGGAATGTTTAGCTGCCAATCATGTCCTTCCCTCAACCAGGTCTCTGTAATGGCAACAACATCATAGTTCCAAGTACTAATCCAAGCTCTAAGTTCTTCTGCCTTACTCATAATACTTCTTGCGCAAGAGAAACCTTGGCAGGGCAATGTTTTGTCCATAAGTCCATAAGACAGAGAACTAAGAGCATTTTGAAACAAAAACACTGGGCGCGATTCTCCGCCGTTGCGGAGAATCGGGAAGGCTGCAGTGGAAGAGGCCGTCACTCACGGCAGCCTTCGTGCCCCCTCCCGGGACCCGATTCTCCCCCCCCCCCCCATCGGGGCTAGGAGCGGGGCCCCGGGGGTCTCGGCGGTGCGGCCTTTATGACGGTCGTCAAGGCCGCACGCCAAGAATGACGCGCGGCTTGCTCCTGTATGACGTCAGCCGCGCATGCGCAGGTTGGACGGCTCAAACCCGCGCATGCGGGATGAAGTCATCACGCAGACGGCTCCGACCCGCGGCAGACGTGGCGGCTTGATCTTGCGGGGCGGTGGAGGGAAAATAGTGTGTCCGTTACGGATGCAGGCCCGACAATCGGTGGGCACCGATCGCGGGCCTTTGCCCTCCTTAGCACGGCCATGGTACTGCCGTGCCAATCGGGCGCCTAGAAGCCCCAAACGGGCTTCTGGCACCCGCTTCACAACGGCCACTCGGCCCATTGGCCTCAGAGAATGGCGAGCGCCGATTCGGGGAGCGGGCAAGCGTGGGGGGGGGGGGGGGAAATAGCGGGGGATCGTAAAAAATGTCGGGAGGCCCTCCCGCTATTTACTCAGGCGTCGTGGGGAACGGAGAATTCCGCCCACTGTTTATTCTCTGAATCCAGTTAACATTTTATAAATACACTGTAAACGGTTTATCAACTACCAACCCTGACCACTCCCAAAAGTTACAGTACTCAATAAGTAACCCTTAATACCTTCCCAAACAACATCCATACGTTGAACCCTTTTTAAATATAGACAGCAGCTTTAAATTCTCTGCAGAAACAGGTATTACTTTGAAATCATCAATGAGTTGAAGACATTCTTTAAATTGTAGAGAGACCAGAACATCTTCTTGCTGTGAATTCAGCTCTCCAACTCTGAAAACCAACCTAAGCTCACACTGCAGCCAGAGCTCAGCTCCACCCACACAATGACATCACTGCAGCCAGAGCTCAGCTCCACCCACACAATGACATCACTGCAGCCAGAGCTCAGCTCCACCCACACAATGACATCACTGCAGCCAGAGCTCAGCTCCACCCACACAATGACATCACTGCAGCCAGAGCTCAGCTCCACCCACACAATGACATCACTGCAGCCAGAGCTCAGCTCCACCCACACAATGACATCACTGCAGCCAGAGCTCAGCTCCACCCACACAATGACATTCACTGCAGCCAGAGCTCAGCTCCACCCACACAATGACATCACTGCAGCCAGGAGCTCTGCTCCACCCACACAATGACATCACTGCAGCCAGAGCTCAGCTCCACCCACACAATGACATCACTGCAGCCAGAAGCTCAGCTCACCACACAACATCACTGCAGCCCAATGACATCACTGCAGCCAGAGCTCTGCTCCACCCACACAATGACATCACTGCAGCCAGAGCTCAGCTCCACCCACACAATGACATCACTGCAGCCAGAGCTCAGCTCCACCCCACACAATGACATCACTGCAGCCAGAGCTCAGCTCCACCCACACAATGACATCACTGCAGCCAGAGCTCAGCTCCACCCACACAATGACATCACTGCAGCCAGAGCTCAGCTCCACCCACACAATGACATCACTGCAGCCATTTGATGAAACACACTGTGAAAATCCCCTAGTTGCCACATTACGGCACCTATTCGGGTACACAGAGGGAGAATTCAGAATGACCAATTCACCTAAAAGCACGTCTTTCGGGACTTGTGGGAGGAAACCGGAGGAAACCCACCCAGACACCGGGTGAACTTGCAGACTCTACACAGGCCGTGACCCAGCTGGGAATTGAACCTGGAACCCTGGCGCTGTTGAACAACAATGCTAACCACTGTGCTACCATGCTGACCCATCAAGTCTGCTCTGTCATTCGATCATACCTCATATGTTTTTCATTTCCATTCTCCTGCCTTTTCCCCATAACCCCTGACCCCCTTATTAGTCAAGAAATCCCCTTCTTGATCGGGACCACCAGATTTGTGCTTGAGGTGCCGTTACCTACAGGGCTTCAGATCAAGGGCGGTAAAGTGAATTCAAACTGAATTGTTCTTTCTTAGAACATCTAATTCCTAGGTGTGCACATCACCACCAATCTGTCCTGGTTCATCCATAGAACATAGAACATAGATCGATACAGCGCAGTACAGGCCCTTCGGCCCACGATGTTGCACCGACATGGGAAGTCAAAAACTAAAGGCCATCTAACCTACACTATGCCATTATCATCCATATGCTTATCCAATAAACTTTTAAATGCCCTCAATGTTGGCGAGTTCACTACTGTTGCAGGTAGGGCATTCCACGGCCTCACCACTCTTTGCGTAAAAAACCTACCTCTGACCTCTGTCCTATATCTATTACCCCTCAATTTAAGGCTATGTCCCCTCGTGCTAGCCACCTCCATCCGCGGGAGAAGGCTCTCACTGTCCACCCTATCTAACCCTCTGATCATTTTGTATGCCTCTATTAAGTCACCTCTTAACCTTCTTCTCTCTAACGAAAACAGCCTCAAGTCCCTCAGCCTTTCCTCATCAGACTTTCCCTCCATACCAGGCAACATCCTGGTAAATCTCCTCTGCACCCGCTCCAAAGCTTCCACGTCCTTCCTATAATGAGGCGACCAGAACTGTACGCAATACTCCAAATGCGGCCGTACTAGAGTTTTGTACAACTGCAACATGACCTCATGGCTCCGGAACTCAATCCCTCTACCAATAAAGGCCAACACCCCATAGGCCTTCTTCACAACCCTATCAACCTGGGTGGCAACTTTCAGGGATCTATGTACATGGACACCAAGATCCCTCTGCTCATCCACACTTACAAATATTCCTTATTCCTGTTATTCTTTCCAAAGTGAATCACCTCACACTTCTCCACATTAAACTCCATTTGCCACCTCTCAGCCCAGCTCTGCAGCTTATCTATGTCCCTCTGTAACCTGCAACATCCTTCCGCACTGTCTACAACTCCACCGACTTTAGTGTCGTCTGCAAATTTACTTACCCAACTTTCTGCGCCCTCCTCTAGGTCATTTATAAAAATGACAAACAGCAACGGCCCCAGAACAGATCCTTGTGGTACGCCACTCGTAACTGAACTCCATTCTGAACATTTCCCATCAACCACCACCCTCTGTCTTCTTTCAACTAGCCAATTTCTGATCTACATCTCTAAATCACCCTCAATCCCCAGCCTCCGTATTTTCTGCAATAGCCGACCGTGGGGAACCTTATCAAACGCTTTACTGAAATCCATATACACCACATCAACTGCTCTACCCTCGTCTACCTGTTCAGTCACCTTCTCAAAGAACTCGATAAGGTTTGTGAGGCATGACCTACCCTTCACAAAACCATGCTGACTATCCCTAATCATATTATTCCTATCTAGATGATTATAAATCGTATCTCTTATAATCCTCTCCAAGACTTTACCCACAACATACCCATGTCGATGCTACGACCAAGAAAGCACAACAGCACCTATACTTCCTCAGGAAACTAAGGAAATTCAGCATTTCCACACTGACTGACCAACTTTTACAGATGCACCAGTGTCATGTGAGAGTACCTTTAAGAAATGAGTGTTTATAAATGGGTGTGTATATAAATATCTGTAGTGAGAGTACCTTTAAGAAATGAGTATTTATTACTGCAGTGATGTCAGAGTGTGGGTGGAGCTGGACTGTCTGTCAGCTTTTTACTTTCATTTTAGGCTGTTTGCTGCAGGGTGTGTTTTAGTTTCGTTTTCAGAGCTGGATAGCTGCAGTCACAGCCAGAAGGTGTATGAGTCTCTCTCTTTAAAATCTAAAAACTGTAAATCGATCCTTTGGTGATTTAAAACTAATACCTGCGCTCAGTAGAGACTTTAACATGATGTGCTTTCTGTTAAAAGTTATTTTTTAAGTCTTATGGATGTTAAAAGGACAGCTTAAGGATTACTTAGTGTTGTATTCTTTGGGGGTTGTATTTCAATTAATTGTTGCTAAGTTGTTCACTGTTTTTTTTTAAAAGGTTAACTTGAGTTCATAGAATAAACATTGTTTTGCTTTAAAAAATACTTTTCCATTTCTGCTGTACCACACCTATAGAGTGGGCCGCGTGTTTCCATACCACAATCTATTAAAAGTTTAGGGTCAGGTGAACTCCATGGTACACTTTGGGGTTCTCTAAACCCTGGCCCATAACAATAGAAAGCATCCTATCTGGCTGCATCTCAGCCTGGTATGGCAACTGCTCAGCCCAAGACCACAAGAAACTTCAGAGTACCAAAAACACAGCACAGTCCATCACACAAACCCGCCTCCCATCCATTGACTCCATCTTCACCTCCCGCTGCCTGGGGAAAGCGGGCAGCATAATCAAAGATCCCCTCCCACCCGGCTTACTCACTCTTCCAACTTCTTCCATCGGGCAGGAGATACAGAAGTCTGAGAACGCGCATGAACAGACTCAAAAACAGCTTCTTCCCCACTGTCACCAGACTCCTAAATGGCCCAGCATCATGCTCTGAGCCTCAGGGCAGTACGGTAGCTCAATGGGTAGGAGGAGGTATTGGGTCTTTTGAAAGTTATTGAAGTAGATAAGTCTCCTGGGCCAGATGGGATTTATCCCAGAATACTGAGGGAAGCAAGGGAGGAAATTGCTGGGGTCTTGACTGACATCTTTGTATCCTCATTGGCTATAGGGGAGATCTCAAAGGACTGGAGAATAGCTAATGAGGTATCGCTGTTTAAGAAAGGTAGCAGGGATAATCCTGGAAACTATAGGCCGGTGAGCCTCACGTCGGTAGTAGGTAAATTATTGGAGAGAATTCGCAGGGACAGGATTTATACCCATTTGGAAACAAATGGACTGATTAGCGATAGACAGCATGGTTCTGTGAAGGGGAGGTCGTGCCTCACCAACTTGATCGAGTGACAAAGGTGATTGATGAGGGGTGGGCGGTGGATGTTGTTTGCATGGACTTCAGTAAGGCCTTTGACAAGGTACCTCACGGCAGACTGGTACAAAAGGTGAAGTCACATGGGATCAGAGGTGAGGTGGTAAGATGGATACAGAACTGGCTCGGTCACAGAAGACAAAGGGTAGCAGTAGAAGGGTGTTTTTCTGAATGGACGGTTGTGACTAATGGTGTTCCACAGGGATCTGTGCTGGGGCCTCTGTTGTTTGTGGTGTACATGAACGATTTGGAGGAAAATGTAGCCGGTCAGATTAGTAAGTTTGTGGATGACACCAAGGTTGGTGGAGTGGCAGATAGTGTTGAGGATTGTCAGAGGATACAGCAGGACATAGATAGGTTGGAGACTTGGGCAGAGAAATGGCAAATGGAGTTTAATCCAGACAAATGTGAGGTAATGCATTTTGGTAGGTCTGACATAGAGGGGAAATGTACCGTAAATGGAAAAACTCTGAGGAATATAGAAAGTCAGAGAGGTCTGGGCGTGCAGGTCCACAGATCTTTGAAAGTGGCAACACAAAAGCGACACGGTAGTCAAGAAAGCAGACGGAATGCTGGCCTTCATTGGACGGGGCATCGAGTATAAAATCTGGCAAGTTATGCTACAGTTTATTGAACCTTGGTAAGGCCGCACTTGGAATATTGCGATCAATTCTGGTCGCCACACCACCAGAAGGATGTGGAGGCTTTGGAGAGGGTGCAGAGGAGGTTTACCAGGATGTTGCCTGATATGGAGGGTGTTAGCTATGTGGAGAGGCTGAATAGACTCGGACTGTTTTCATTAGAACAATGGTCTGCAAGATTATGAGGGGCATGGATAGAGTGGATGGGCAGGCACTCTTTCCCAGGGTGGAGGGGTCAGTCACCAGGGGGCATAGGTTTAAGGTCCATGGGGCAAAGTTTAGAGGAGATGTGTGAGGCAGGTTTTTTACACAGAGGGTGGTGAGTGTCTGGAACGCGTTGCCAGGGGAGGTTGTGGAAGCAGATACATTAACGGTGTTCAAAAGACATCTTGATGTGCTGAGGGTTTTGGAAAAGGTTGATCTCATGACCAGTACAGGCTGGAGGGCCGAAGGGTCTGTTCCTGTGCTGTATTGTTCTTTGTTGCTTCACAGTGCCAGAGTCCCAGGTTCGATTCCCCACTGGGTCACTGTCTGTGCGGAGTCTGCACGTTCTCCCCGTGTCTGCGTGGGTTTCCTCCGGGTGCTCCGGTTTCCTCCCACAAGTCCCGAAAGACGTGCTTGTTAGGTGAATTGGACATTCTGAATTCTCCCTCTGTGTACCCAAACAGGCGCCGGAACGTGGGGACTAGGGGATTTTCACAGTAACTTCATTGCAGTGTTAATGCAAGTCTACTTGTGAGATTAAGATGGTAGAATAAAATCGAATGCTCTGGGGACCCGGCTTCAAATCCCACCACGGCAGATGGTGAAATTTGAATTCAATAGAAACTGGGATTAAAAGTCTGAAAGGTGACCATGAAACTATTCTCGATCGTCATAAAAACGCACCTGGTTCATTGATGTCATTTAAGAAAATAAATGGGTGGTCCTTGTCTGGTCAGTCACGTGACTCCAGATCCACAGCAATGCTCTTCGTGCTTCGGAAAAATAATATTCTTCCCTTCTTTGTTACCTTGGTCTTTGGTCTTTTCTATCGGATCACCAATCCTGGTACTATGTTACGTTCTGGTGCTTGGATAGGGCGGCACGGTAGCATAGTGGTTAGCAATACTGCCTCACAGTGCCAGGGTCCCGGGTTCAATTCCAGCCTCGGGTGACTGTACGGAGTTTGCACTTACTCCCAGTGTCTCCATCGGTTTCCTCCGGGTGCACCGGTTTCCTCCCACAGTCCAAGCTTGTGCAGGTTAGGTGGATTGTCCATGCCAAATTGTCCCTCAGGGTGGAATTGCAGGAATAGGGCAGGGAATTGGGCTGGGTCGGGTGGTCTTTCGGAGGGTAAAACCCAGTGTATAATCCAGGATAAAACCCAGTGTATAATCCAGGGTAAAACCCAGTGTATAATTCAGGGTAACATCCAGTGTATAATCCAGGGTAAAACCCAGTGTATAATCCAGGGTAACATCCAGTGTATAATTCAGGGTAACATCCAGTGTATAATTCAGGGTAAAACCCAGTGTATAATCCAGGGTAAAACACAGTGTATAATCCAGGGTAAAACCCAGTGTATAATCCAGGGTAAAACCCAGTGTATAATTCAGGGTAACATCCAGTGTATAATTCAGGGTAACATCCAGTGTATAATTCAGGGTAACATCCAGTGTAAAATCCAGGGTAAAACCCAGTGTATAATCCAGGGTAAAACCCAGTGTATAATCCAGGGTAAAACCCAGTGTATAATCCAGGGTAAAACCCAGTGTACAATCCAGGGTAAAACCCAGTGTATAATCCAGGGTAAAACCCAGTGTATAATCCAGGATAAAACCCAGTGTATAATCCAGGGTAAAACCCAGTGTACAATCCAGGGTAAAACCCAGTGTATAATCCAGGGTAAAACCCAGTGTATAATCCAGGGTAAAATCCAGTGTATAATCCAGGGTAAACCCCAGTGTCTAATCCAGGGTAAACCCCAGTGTAAAATCCAGGGTAAACCCCAATTTAAAGTCCAGGGTAAAACCCAGTGTAAAATCCAGGGTAAAACCCAGTGTATAATCCAGGGTAAAACCCAGTGTATAATCCAGGGTAAAACCCAGTATACATTCCAGGGTAAAACCCAGTGTATAACCCAGGGTAAAACCCAGTGTATAATCCAGGGTAAGGCCCAGTGTATAATCCAGGGTAAACCCCAGTGTATAATCCAGGGTAAACCCAGTGTATACTCCAGGGTAAAACCCAGTGTACAATCCAGGGTAAAACCCCGTGTATAATCCAGGGTAAAACCCAGTATACAATCCAGGGTAAAACCCAGTGTATAATCCAGGGTAAAACCCAGTGTATAATCCAGGGTAAAACCCAGTCTATAATCCAGGGTAAACCCCAGTGTATAATCCAGGGTAAAACCCAGTGTATAATCCAGGGTAAAACCCAGTGTACAATCCAGGGTAAAACCCAGTGTATAATCCAGGGTAAAACCCAGTGTATAACCCAAGGTAAAACCCAGTGTATAATCCAGGGTAAAACCCAGTGTATAATTCAGGGTAACATCCTGTGTATAATTCAGGGTAAAACGCAGTGTATAATCCAGGGTAAAACCCAGTGTATAACCCAGGGTAAAACCCAGTGTATAATTCAGGGTAACATCCAGTGTATAATTCAGGGTAAAACCCAGTGTATAATCCAGGGTAACATCCAGTGTATAATCCAGGGTAAAACCCAGTGTATAACCCAGGGTAAACCCAGTGTATAATTCAGGGTAACATCCAGTGTATAATTCAGGGTAAAACCCAGTGTATAATCCAGGGTAACATCCAGTGTATAATCCAGGGTAACATACAGTGTATAATCCAGGGTAAAACCCAGTGTATAACCCAGGGTAAAACCCAGTGTTTTATTCAGGGTAACAACCAGTGTATAATTCAGGGTAAAACCCAGTGTATACTCCAGGGTAAAACCCAGTATACATTCCAGGGTAAAACCCAGTGTATAATCCAGGGTAACATCCAGTGTATAATTCAGGGTAACATCCAGTGTATAATTCAGGGTAACATCCAGTGTATAATTCAGGGTAACATCCAGTGTATAATCCAGGGTAAACCCCAGTGTAAAATCCAGGGTAAACCCCAATGTAAAGTCCAGGGTAAAACCCAGTGTAAAATGCAGGGTACAACCCAGTGTATAATCCAGGGTAAAACCCAGTATACAATCCAGGGTAAACCCCAGTGTATAACCCAGGGTAAAACCCAGTGTATAATCCAGGGTAAAACCCAGTGTATAATTCAGGGTAACATCCAGTGTATAATCCAGGGTAAAACCCAGTGTATAATCCAGGGTAAAACCCAGTGTATAACCCAGGGTAAAACCCAGTGTATAATTCAGGGTAACATCCAGTGTATAATCCAGGGTAAAACCCAGTGTATAATCCAGGGTAAAACCCAGTGTATAATCCAGGGTAAAACCCAGTGTAGAATTCAGGGTAACATCCAGTGTATAATCCAGGGTAAAACCCAGTGTATAATTCAGGGTAAACCCCAGTGTAAAGTCCAGGGTAAAACCCAGTGTATAATCCAAGGTAAAACCCAGTGTATAATCCAGGGTAAAACCCAGTATACATTCCAGGGTAAAACCCAGTGTATAATCCAGGGTAAAACCCAGTGTAGAATTCAGGGTAACATCCAGTGTATAATCCAGGGTAAAACCCAGTGTATAATTCAGGGTAAACCCCAGTGTAAAGTCCAGGGTAAAACCCAGTGTATAATCCAAGGTAAAACCCAGTGTATAATCCAGGGTAAAACCCAGTATACATTCCAGGGTAAAACCCAGTGTATAACCCAGGGTAAAACCCAGTGTATAATCCAGGGTAAAACCCAGTATACAATCCAGGGTAAAACCCAGTGTATAATCCAGGGTAAAACCCAGTGTACAATCCAGGGTAAAACCCAGTGTATAATCCAGGGTAAAACCCAGTCTATAATCCAGGGTAAACCCCAGTGTATAATCCAGGGTAAAACCCAGTGTATAATCCAGGGTAAAAGCCAGTGTACAATCCAGGGCAAAACCCAGTGTATAATCCAGGGTAAAACCCAGTGTATAACCCAGGGTAAAACCCAGTGTATAATCCAGGGTAAAACCCAGTATAAAGTCCAGGGTAAAACCCAGTGTATAATCCAGGGTAAAACCCAGTGTATAATCCAGGGTAAAACCCAGTATACAACCCAGGGTAAAACCCAGTGTATAACCCAGGGTAAAACCCAGTGTATAACCCAGGGTAAAACCCAGTGTATAATCCAGGGTAAACCCCAGTATACAATCCAGGGTAAAACCCAGTGTATACTCCAGGGTAAAACCCAGTGTACAATCCAGGGTTAAACCCCGTGTATAATCCAGGGTAAAACCCAGTATACAATCCAGGGTAAAACCCAGTGTATAATCCAGGGTAAAACCCAGTGTACAATCCAGGGTAAAACCCAGTGTATAATCCAGGGTAAACCCCAGTGTCTAATCCAGGGTAAACCCCAGTGTAAAATCCAGGGTATACCCCAATGTAAAGTCCAGGGTAAAACCCAGTGTAAAATCCAGGGTAAAACCCAGTGTATAATCCAGGGTAAAACCCAGTGTATAATCCAGGGTAAAACCCAGTATACATTCCAGGGTAAAACCCAGTGTATAACCCAGGGTAAAACCCAGTGTATAATCCAGGGTAAGCCCCAGTGTATAATCCAGGGTAAACCCCAGTGTATAATCCAGGGTAAACCCCAGTGTATACTCCAGGGTAAAACCCAGTGTATAATCCAGGGTAAAACCCCGTGTATAATCCAGGGTAAAACCCAGTATACAATCCAGGGTAAAACCCAGTGTATAATCCAGGGTAAAACCCAGTGTACAATCTAGGGTAAAACCCAGTGTATAATCCAGGGTAAAACCCAGTGTATAATCCAGGGTAAAACTCAGTGTATAATCCAGGGTAAAACCCAGTCTATAATCCAGGGTAAACCCCAGTCTATAATCCAGGGTAAACCCAGTGTATAATCCAGGGTAAAACCCAGTGTATAATCCAGGGTAAAACCCAGTGTACAATCCAGGGTAAAACCCAGTGTATAATCCAGGGTAAAACCCAGTGTATAACCCAGGGTAAAACCCAGTCTATAATCCAGGGTAAACCACAGTGTATAATCCAGGGTAAAACCCAGTGTATAATCCAGGGTAAAACCCAGTGTACAATCCAGGGTAAAACCCAGTGTATAATCCAGGGTAAAACCCAGTGTATAACCCAGGGTAAAACCCAGTGTATAATTCAGGGTAACATCCAGTGTATAATTCAGGGTAAAACCCAGTGTATAATTCAGGGTAACATCCTGTGTATAATTCAGGGTAAAACCCAGTGTATAATCCAGGGTAAAACCCAGTGTATAACCCAGGGTAAAACCCAGTGTATAATTCAGGGTAACATCCAGTGTATAATTCAGGGTAAAACCCAGTGTATAATCCAGGGTAACATCCAGTGTATAATCCAGGGTAAACCCAGTGTATAACCCAGGGTAAACCCAGTGTATAATTCAGGGTAACATCCAGTGTATAATTCAGGGTAAAACCCAGTGTATAATCCAGGTTAACATCCAGTGTATAATCCAGGGTAAAACCCAGTGTATAACCCAGGGTAAAACCCAGTGTTTTATTCAGGGTAACAACCAGTGTATAATTCAGGGTAAAACCCAGTGTATAATCCAGGGTAAAACCCAGTATACATTCCAGGGTAAAACCCAGTGTATAATCCAGGGTAAACCCAGTGTATAATCCAGGGTAAAACCCAGTGATAAATCCAGGGTAAAAACCCGTGTATAATCCAGGGTAAAACCCAGTGTACAATCCAGGGTAAAACCCAGTGTATAATCCAGGGTAAAACCCAGTGTATAATCCAGGGTAAAACCCAGTGTATAATCCAGGGTAAACCCAGTGTATAATCCAGGTAAAACCCAGTGTATAATCCAGGGTAAAACCCAGTGTATAATCCAGGGTAAAACCCAGTGTATAATCCAGGGTAAAACCCAGTGTATAATCCAGGGTAAAACCCAGTGTATAATCCAGGGTAAAACCCAGTGTATAATTCAGGGTAAACCCCAGTGTAAAGTCCAGGGTAAAACCCAGTGTATAATCCAGGGTAAAACCCAGTGTACAATCCAGGGTAAAACCCAGTGTATAATCCAGGGTAAAACCCAGTGTACAATCCAGGGTAAAACCCAGTGTATAATCCAGGGTAAAACCCAGTGTATAATCCAGGGTAAAACCCAGTATACAATCCAGGGTAAACCCCAGTGTATAACCCAGGGTAAAACCCAGTGTATAATCCAGGGTAAAACCCAGTGTATAATTCAGGGTAACATCCAGTGTATAATCCAGGGTAAAACCCAGTGTATAATCCAGGGAAAACCAGTGTATAACCCAGGGTAAAACCCAGTGTATAATTCAGGGTAACATCCAGTGTATAATCCAGGGTAAAACCCAGTGTATAACCCAGGGTAAAACCCAGTGTATAATCCAGGGTAAAACCCAGTGTATAATTCAGGGTAACATCCAGTGTATAATCCAGGGTAAAACCCAGTGTATAATCCAGGGTAAAACCCAGTGTATAACCCAGGGTAAAACCCAGTGTATAATTCAGGGTAACATCCAGTGTATAATCCAGGGTAAAACCCAGTGTATAACCCAGGGTAAAACCCAGTGTATAATCCAGGGTAAAACCCAGTGTATAATTCAGGGTAAAACCCAGTGTATAATCCAGGGTAAAACCCAGTGTATAATCCAGGGTAAAACCCAGTGTATAATCCAGGGTAAAACCCAGTGTATAATCAGGGTAAAACCCAGTGTATAATCCAGGGTAAAACCCAGTGTATAATTCAGGGTAAACCCCAGTGTAAAGTCCAGGGTAAAACCCAGTGTATAATCCAGGGTAAAACCCAGTGTATAATCCAGGGTAAAACCCAGTATACATTCCAGGGTAAAACCCAGTGTATAATCCAGGGTAAAACCCAGTGTATAATCCAGGGTAAACCCAGTGTACAATCCAGGGTAAAACCCAGTGTATAATCCAGGGTAAAACCCAGTCTACAAT
>NC_052150.1:230983231-231017950 GCF_902713615.1 Scyliorhinus canicula | reverse complement strand
GGCCGTCAGCGTTTGCTATCTGTACACCCAGGCCGACTGAGGCCGTCAGCGTTTGCTATCTGTACACCCGGGCGACTGAGGCCGTCAGCGTTTGCTATCTGTACACCCGGGCGACTGAGGCCGTCAGCGTTTGCTATCTGTACACCCAGGCGACTGAGCCCGTCAGCGTTTGCTATCTGTACACCCAGCCGACTGAGGCCGTCAGCGTTTGCTATCTGTACACCCAGCCGACTGAGGCCGTCAGCGTTTGCTATCTGTACACCCAGGCGACTGAGGCCGTCAGCGTTTGCTATCTGTACACCCAGCCGACTGAGGCCGTCAGCGTTTGCTATCTGTACACCCAGCCGACTGAGGCCGTCAGCGTTTGCTATCTGTACACCCAGCCGACTGAGGCCGTCAGCGTTTGCTATCTGTACACCCAGCCGACTGAGGCCGTCAGCGTTTGCTATCTGTACACCCAGCCGACTGAGGCCATCAGCGTTTGCTATCTGTACACCCGGGCGACTGAGGCCGTCAGCGTTTGCTATCTGTACACCCAGCCGACTGAGGCCGTCAGCGTTTGCTATCTGTACACCCGGGCGACTGAGGCCGTCAGCGTTTGCTATCTGTACACCCGGGCGACTGAGGCCGTCAGCGTTTGCTATCTGTACACCCAGCCGACTGAGGCCGTCAGCGTTTGCTATCTGTACACCCGGCCGACTGAGACCTTCAGCGTTTGCTATCTGTACACCCAGCCGACTGAGGCCGTCAGCGTTTGCTATCTGTACACCCGGGCGACTGAGACCGTCAGCGTTTGCTATCTGTACACCCAGCCGACTGAGGCCGTCAGCGTTTGCTATCTGTTCACCTGGGCGACTGAGGCCGTCAGCGTTTGCTATCTGTACACCCGGGCGACTGAGACCTTCAGCGTTTGCTATCTGTACACCCGGGCGACTGAGGCCGTCAGCGTTTGCTATCTGTACACCCATCCGACTGAGGCTGTCAGCGTTTGCTATCTGTACACCCAGCCGACTGAGGCCGTCAGCGTTTGCTATCTGTACACCCAGCCGACTGAGACCTTCAGCGTTTGCTATCTGTACACCCAGCCGACTGAGACCGTTAGCGTTTGCTATCTGTACACCCGGGCGACTGAGACCGTCAGCGTTTGCTATCTGTACACCCGGCCGACTGAGGCCGTCAGCGTTTGCTATCTGTACACCCGGGCGACTGAGACCGTCAGCGTTTGCTATCTGTACACCCAGCCGACTGAGGCCGTCAGCGTTTGCTATCTGTACACCCGGGCGACTGAGACCGTCAGCGTTTGCTATCTGTACACCCGGCCGACTGAGGCCGTCAGCGTTTGCTATCTGTACACCCAGCTGACTGAGACCTTCAGCGTTTGCTATCTGTACACCTGGGCGACTGAGACCTTCAGCGTTTGCTATCTGTACACCCAGCCGACTGAGGCCGTCAGCGTTTGCTATCTGTACACCCAGCCGACTGAGGCCGTCAGCATTTGCTGTCTGTACACCCGGGCAACTGATGCCATCAGCGTTTGCTATCTGTACACCCGGGCGACTGAGGCCGTCAGCGTTTGCTATCTGTACACCCAGCCGACTGAGACCTTCAGCGTTTGCTATCTGTACACCCGGCCGACTGAGACCTTCAGCGTTTGCTGTCTGTACACCCAGCCGACTGAGGCCTTCAGCGTTTGCTATCTGTACACCCAGCCGACTGAGGCCGTCAGCGTTTGCTATCTGTACACCCGGGCGACTGAGACCGTCAGCGTTTGCTATCTGTACACCCGGCCGACTGAGGCCTTCAGCGTTTGCTATCTGTACACCCAGCCGACTGAGGCCGTCAGCGTTTGCTATCTGTACACCCAGCCGACTGAGGCCGTCAGCGTTTGCTATCTGTACACCCAGCCGACTGAGGCCGTCAGCGTTTGCTATCTGTACACCCAGCCGACTGAGGCCGTCAGCGTTTGCTATCTGTACACCCGGCCGACTGAGGCCGTCAGCGTTTGCTATCTGTACACCTGGGCGACTGAGACCGTCAGCGTTTGCTATCTGTACACCCAGCCGACTGAGGCCGTCAGCGTTTGCTATCTGTACACCCGGGTGACTGAGGCCGTCAGCGTTTGCTATCTGTACACCCAGCCGACTGAGGCCGTCAGCGTTTGCTATCTGTACACCCGGGCGACTGAGACCTTCAGCGTTTGCTATCTGTACACCCAGCCGACTGAGGCCGTCAGCGTTTGATATCTGTACACCCAGCCGACTGAGGCCGTCAGCGTTTGCTATCTGTACACCCAGCCGATTGAGACCTTCAGCGTTTGCTATCTGTACACCTGGGCGACTGAGACCGTCAGCGTTTGCTATCTGTACACCCAGCCGACTGAGACCGTCAGCGTTTGCTATCTGTACACCCAGCCGACTGAGGCCGTCAGCGTTTGCTATCTGTACACCCAGCCGACTGAGGCCGTCAGCGTTTGCTATCTGTACACCCAGCCGATTGAGACCTTCAGCGTTTGCTATCTGTACACCCAGCCGACTGAGGCCGTCAGCGTTTGCTATCTGTACACCCGGGCGACTGAGGCCGTCAGCGTTTGCTATCTGTACACCCGGCCGACTGAGGCCGTCAGTGTTTGCTATCTGTACACCCGGCCGACTGAGGCCGTCAGCGTTTGCTATCTGTACACCCGGCCGACTGAGGCCGTCAGCGTTTGCTATCTGTACACCTGGGCGACTGAGGCCGTCAGCGTTTGCTATCTGTACACCCGGGCGACTGAGACCTTCAGCGTTTGCTATCTGTACACCCAGCCGACTGAGGCCGTCAGCGTTTGCTATCTGTACACCCGGGCGACTGAGGCCGTCAGCGTTTGCTATCTGTACACCCAGCCGACTGAGGCCGTCAGCGTTTGCTATCTGTACACCCAGCCGACTGAGACCTTCAGCGTTTGGTATCTGTACACCCGGGCGACTGAGGCCGTCAGCGTTTGCTATCTGTACACCCGGGCGACTGAGACCGTCAGCGTTTGCTATCTGTACACCCAGCCGACTGAGGCCGTCAGCGTTTGCTATCTGTACACCCGGGCGACTGAGGCCGTCAGCGTTTGCTATCTGTACACCCAGCCGACTGAGGCTGTCAGCGTTTGCTATCTGTACACCCGGCCGACTGAGGCCATCAGCGTTTGCTATCTGTACACCCGGGCGACTGAGGCCGTCAGCGTTTGCTATCTGTACACCCGGGCGACTGAGGCCGTCAGCGTTTGCTACCTGTACACCCGGGCGACTGAGGCCGTCAGCGTTTGCTATCTGTACACCCGGGCGACTGAGGCCGTCAGCGTTTGCTATCTGTACACCCAGCCGACTGAGGCCGTCAGCGTTTGCTATCTGTACACCCGGGCGACTGAGGCGTTTGCTATCTGTACACCCAGCCGACTGAGACCGTCAGCGTTTGCTATCTGTACACCCAGCCGACTGAGACCGTCAGCGTTTGCTATCTGTACACCCAGCCGACTGAGACCGTCAGCGTTTGCTATCTGTACACCCAGCCGACTGAGGCTGTCAGCGTTTGCTATCTGTACACCCGGGCGACTGAGGCCGTCAGCGTTTGCTATCTGTACACCCAGCCGACTGAGACCGTCAGCGCTTGCTATCTGTACACCCGGGCGACTGAGGCCGTCAGCGTTTGCTATCTGTACACCCAGCCGACTGAGGCCGTCAGCGTTTGCTATCTGTACACCCAGCCGACTGAGGCCGTCAGCGTTTGCTATCTGTACACCCAGCCGACTGAGGCCGTCAGCGTTTGCTATCTGTCCACCCAGCCGACTGAGGCCGTCAGCGTTTGCTATCTGTACACCCAGCCGACTGAGGCCTTCAGCGTTTGCTATCTGTACACCCAGCCGACTGAGACCGTCAGCGTTTGCTATCTGTACACCCAGCCGACTGAGACCGTCAGCGTTTTCTATCTGTACACCCAGCCGACTGAGGCCGTCAGCATTTGCTATCTGTACACCCGGGCGACTGAGACCATCAGCGTTTTCTATCTGTACACCCAGCCGACTGAGGCCGTCAGCGTTTGCTATCTGTACACCCAGCCGACTGAGGCCGTCAGCGTTTGCTATCTGTACACCCAGCCGACTGAGACCGTCAGCGTTTGCTATCTGTACACCCAGCCGACTGAGACCGTCAGCGTTTTCTATCTGTACACCCAGCCGACTGAGGCCGTCAGCATTTGCTATCTGTACACCCGGGCGACTGAGACCGTCAGCGTTTTCTATCTGTACACCCAGCCGACTGAGGCCGTCAGCGTTTGCTATCTGTACACCCGGGCGACTGAGGCCGTCAGCGTTTGCTATCTGTACACCCAGCCGACTGAGGCCGTCAGCGTTTGCTATCTGTACACACAGCCGACTGAGGCCGTCAGCGTTTGCTATCTGTACACCCGGGCGACTGAGACCGTCAGCGTTTGCTATCTGTACACCCAGCCGACTGAGGCCGTCAGTGTTTGCTATCTGTACCCCCGGGCGACTGAGACCGTCAGCGTTTGCTATCTGTACACCCAGCCGACTGAGGCCGTCAGCGTTTGCTATCTGTACACCCGGCCGACTGAGGCCGTCAGCGTTTGCTATCTGTACACCCGGGCGACTGAGGCCGTCAGCGTTTGCTATCTGTACACCCGGGCGACTGAGGCCGTCAGCGTTTGCTATCTGTACACCCGGGCGACTGAGGCCGTCAGTGTTTGCTATCTGTACACCCAGCCGACTGAGGCCGTCAGTGTTTGCTATCTGTACACCCAGCCGACTGAGGCCGTCAGCGTTTGCTATCTGTACACCCAGCCGACTGATCCCGTCAGCGTTTGCTATCTGTACACCCAGCCGACTGATGCCGTCAGCGTTTGCTATCTGTACACCCAGCCGACTGAGGCCGTCAGCGTTTGATATCTGTACACCCAGCCGACTGAGGCCTTCAGCGTTTGATATCTGTACACCCAGCCGACTGAGACCGTCAGCGTTTGCTATCTGTACACCCAGCCGACTGAGGCCGTCAGCGTTTGCTATCTGTACACCCGGGCGACTGAGGCCGTCAGCGTTTGCTATCTGTACACCCGGGCGACTGAGGCCGTCAGCGTTTGCTATCTGTACACCCGGGCGACTGAGACCTTCAGCGTTTGCTATCTGTACACCCGGGCGACTGAGGCCGTCAGCGTTTGCTATCTGTACACCCAGCCGACTGAGGCCGTCAGCGTTTGCTATCTGTACACCCAGCCGACTGAGGCCGTCAGCGTTTGCTATCTGTACACCCGGGCGACTGAGACCTTCAGCGTTTGCTATCTGTACACCCGGGCGACTGAGGCCGTCAGCGTTTGCTATCTGTACACCCGGGCGACTGAGACCGTCAGCGTTTGCTATTTGTACACCTGGGCGACTGAGGCCGTCAGCGTTTGCTATCTGTACACCCAGCCGACTGAGGCCGTCAGCGTTTGCTATCTGTACACCCAGCCGACTGAGGCCGTCAGCGTTTGCTATCTGTCCACCTTGGCGACTGAGGCCGTCAGCGTTTGCTATCTGTACACCCGGGCGACTGAGGCCGTCAGCGTTTGCTATCTGTACACCCAGCCAACTGAGACCATCAGCGTTTGCTATCTGTACACCCAGCCGACTGAGGCCGTCAGCGTTTGCTATCTGTACACCCAGCCGACTGAGGCCTTCAGCGTTTGCTATCTGTACACCCAGCCGACTGAGGCCGTCAGCGTTTGCTATCTGTACCCCCGGGCGACTGAGGCCGTCAGCGTTTGCTATCTGTGCACCCAGCCGACTGAGGCCGTCAGCGTTTGCTATCTGTACACCCGGGCGACTGAGGCGTTTGCTATCTGTACACCCAGCCGACTGAGGCCGTCAGCGTTTGCTATCTGTACACCCAGCCGACTGAGGCCGTCAGCGTTTGCTATCTGTACACCCGGGCGACTGAGACCTTCAGCGTTTGCTATCTGTACACCCAGCCGACTGTGGCCGTCAGCGTTTGCTATCTGTACACCCAGCCGACTGAGGCCGTAGCGTTTGCTATCTGTACACCCGGGCGACTGAGGCCGTCAGCGTTTGCTATCTGTACACCCAGCCGACTGAGGCCGTCAGCGTTTGCTATCTGTACACCCAGCCGACTGAGGCCGTCAGCGTTTGCTATCTGTACACCCGGGCGACTGAGGCCGTCAGCGTTTGCTATCTGTACACCCGGGCGACTGAGGCCGTCAGCGTTTGCTATCTGTACACCCAGCCGACTGAGACCTTCAGCGTTTGCTATCTGTACACCCGGGCGACTGAGGCCGTCAGCGTTTGCTATCTGTACACCCGGGCGACTGAAACCGTCAGCGTTTGCTATCTGTACACCTGGGCGACTGAGGCCGTCAGCGTTTGCTATCTGTACACCCAGCCGACTGAGGCCGTAGCGTTTGCTATCTGTACACCCGGGCGACTGAGGCCGTCAGCGTTTGCTATCTGTACACCCAGCCGACTGAGACCTTCAGCGTTTGCTATCTGTACACCGGGGCGACTGAGGCCGTCAGCGTTTGCTATCTGTACACCCAGCCGACTGAGGCCGTCAGCGTTTGCTATCTGTACACCCAGCCGACTGAGGCCGTCAGCGTTTGCTATCTGTACACCTGGGCGACTGAGGCCGTCAGCGTTTGCTATCTGTACACCCGGGCGACTGAGGCCGTCAGCGTTTGCTATCAGTACACCCGGCCGACTGAGGCCGTCAGCGTTTGCTATCTGTACACCCGGGCGACTGAGGCCGTCAGCGTTTGCTATCTGTCCACCTGGACGACTGAGGCCGTCAGCGTTTGCTATCTGTACACCCAGCCGACTGAGGCCGTCAGCGTTTGCTATCTGTACACCCAACCGACTGAGACCGTCAGCGTTTGCTATCTGTACACCCAGCCGACTGAGGCCGTCAGCGTTTGCTGCCTGTACACCCGGGCAACTGAGGCCGTCAGCGTTTGCTATCTGTACACCCAGCCGACTGAGGCCGTCAGCGTTTGCTATCTGTACACCCGGGCGACTGAGGCCGTCAGCGTTTGCTATCTGTACACCCAGCCGACTGAGGCCGTCAGCGTTTGCTATCTGTACACCCAGCCGACTGAGGCCGTCAGCGTTTGCTATCTGTACAACTGGGCGACTGAGGCCGTCAGCGTTTGCTATCTGTACACCCGGCCAACTGAGGCCTTCAGCGTTTGCTATCTGTACACCCGGGCGACTGAGGCCGTCAGCGTTTGCTATCTGTACACCCAGCCGACTGAGACCTTCAGCGTTTGCTATCTGTACACCCAGCCGACTGAGGCCGTCAGCGTTTGCTATCTGTACACCCGGGCGACTGAGGCCGTCAGCGTTTGCTATCTGTACACCCAGCCGACTGAGGCCGTCAGCGTTTGCTATCTGTCCACCCAGCCGACTGAGGCCTTCAGCGTTTGCTATCTGTACACCCAGCCGACTGAGACCGTCAGCGTTTGCTATCTGTCCACCCAGCCGACTGAGGCCTTCAGCGTTTGCTATCTGTCCACCCAGCCGACTGAGGCCGTCAGCGTTTGCTATCTGTACACCCAGCCGACTGAGGCCGTCAGCGTTTGCTATCTGTACACCCAGCCGACTGTGGCCGTCAGCGTTTGCTATCTGTACACCCAGCCGACTGTGGCCGTCAGCGTTTGCTATCTGTACACCCAGCCGACTGAGACCTTCAGCGTTTGCTATCTGTACACCCGGGCGACTGAGGCCGTCAGCGTTTGCTATCTGTACACCCGGGCGACTGAGACCGTCAGCGTTTGCTATCTGTACACCCGGGCGACTGAGGCCGTCAGCGTTTGCTACCTGTACACCCAGCCGACTGAGGCCGTCAGCGTTTGCTATCTGTACACCCAGCCGACTGAGGCCGTCAGCGTTTGCTATCTGTACACCGGGGCGACTGAGGCCGTCAGCGTTTGCTATCTGTACACCCAGCCGACTGAGACCTTCAGCGTTTGCTGTCTGTACACCCAGCCGACTGAGGCCGTCAGCGTTTGCTATCTGTACACCCGGGCGACTGAGGCCGTCAGCGTTTGCTATCTGTACACGCAGCCGACTGAGGCCGTCAGCGTTTGCTATCTGTACACCCGGGCGACTGAGACCGTCAGCGTTTGCTATCTGTACACCCGGCCGACTGAGGCCTTCAGCGTTTGCTGTCTGTACACCCAGCCGACTGAGGCCGTCAGCGTTTGCTATCTGTACACCCAGCCGACTGAGGCCGTCAGCGTTTGCTATCTGTACACCCGGGCGACTGAGACCGTCAGCGTTTGCTATCTGTACACCCAGCCGACTGAGGCCGTCAGCGTTTGCTATCTGTACACCCGGGCGACTGAGACCGTCAGCGTTTGCTATCTGTACACCCAGCCGACTGAGACCGTCAGCGTTTGCTATCTGTACACCCGGGCGACTGAGACCGTCAGCGTTTGCTATCTGTACACCCAGCCGACTGAGGCCGTCAGCGTTTGCTATCTGTACACCCAGCCGACTGAGGCCGTCAGCGTTTGCTATCTGTACACCCAGCCGACTGAGGCCGTCAGCGTTTGCTATCTGTACACCCAGCCGACTGAGGCCGTCAGCGTTTGCTATCTGTACACCCGGGCGACTGAGGCCGTCAGCGTTTGCTATCTGTACACCCAGCCGACTGAGGCTGTCAGCGTTTGCTATCTGTACACCTGGGCGACTGAGGCCGTCAGCGTTTGCTATCTGTACACCCGGGCGACTGAGGCCGTCAGCGTTTGCTATCTGTACACCCAGCCGACTGAGGCCGTCAGCGTTTGCTATCTGTACAACTGGGCGACTGAGGCCGTCAGCGTTTGCTATCTGTACACCCGGCCGACTGAGGCCTTCAGCGTTTGCTATCTGTACACCCGGGCGACTGAGGCCGTCAGCGTTTGCTATCTGTACACCCAGCCGACTGAGACCTTCAGCGTTTGCTATCTGTACACCCAGCCGACTGAGGCCGTCATTGTTTGCTATCTGTACACCCGGGCGACTGAGGCCGTCAGCGTTTGCTATCTGTACACCCAGCCGACTGAGGCCGTCAGCGTTTGCTATCTGTACACCCAGCCGACTGAGACCGTCAGCGTTTGCTATCTGTACACCCAGCCGACTGAGACCTTCAGCGTTTGCTATCTGTACACCCAGCCGACTGAGGCCTTCAGCGTTTGCTATCTGTACACCCAGCCGACTGAGACCGTCAGCGTTTGCTATCTGTCCACCCAGCCGACTGAGGCCTTCAGCGTTTGCTATCTGTCCACCCAGCCGACTGAGGCCTTCAGCGTTTGCTATCTGTACACCCGGGCGACTGAGGCCGTCAGCGTTTGCTATCTGTACACCCAGCCGACTGAGACCGTCAGCGTTTGCTATCTGTACACCCAGCCGACTGAGACCGTCAGCGTTTGCTATCTGTACTCCCAGCCGACTGAGGCCGTCAGAGTTTGCTATCTGTACACCCAGCCGACTGAGGCCGTCAGCGTTTGCTATCTGTACACCCAGCCGACTGAGGCCGTCAGCGTTTGCTATCTGTACACCCAGCCGACTGTGGCCGTCAGCGTTTGCTATCTGTACACCCAGCCGACTGTGGCCGTCAGCGTTTGCTATCTGTACACCCAGCCGACTGAGACCTTCAGCGTTTGCTATCTGTACACCCGGGCGACTGAGGCCGTCAGCGTTTGCTATCTGTACACCCGGGCGACTGAGACCGTCAGCGTTTGCTATCTGTACACCCGGGCGACTGAGGCCGTCAGCGTTTGCTACCTGTACACCCAGCCGACTGAGGCCGTCAGCGTTTGCTATCTGTACACCTGGGCGACTGAGACCGTCAGCGTTTGCTATCTGTACACCCGGGCGACTGAGGCCGTCAGCGTTTGCTATCTGTACACCCAGCCGACTGAGACCTTCAGCGTTTGCTATCTGTACACCGGGGCGACTGAGGCCGTCAGCGTTTGCTATCTGTACACCCAGCCGACTGAGACCTTCAGCGTTTGCTATCTGTACACCGGGGCGACTGAGGCCGTCAGCGTTTGCTATCTGTACACCCAGCCGACTGAGGCCTTCAGCGTTTGCTATCTGTACACCCAGCCGACTGAGGCCGTCAGCGTTTGCTATCTGTACACCCAGCCGACTGAGGCCGTCAGCGTTTGCTGTCTGTACACCCAGCCGACTGAGGCCGTCAGCGTTTGCTATCTGTACACCCGGGCGACTGAGGCCGTCAGCGTTTGCTATCTGTACACCCAGCCGACTGAGGCCGTCAGCGTTTGCTATCTGTACACCCAGCCGACTGAGGCCTTCAGCGTTTGCTGTCTGTACACCCAGCCGACTGAGGCCGTCAGCGTTTGCTATCTGTACACCCAGCCGACTGAGGCCGTCAGCGTTTGCTATCTGTACACCCGGGCGACTGAGACCGTCAGCGTTTGCTATCTGTACACCCAGCCGACTGAGGCCGTCAGCGTTTGCTATCTGTACACCCGGGCGACTGAGACCGTCAGCGTTTGCTATCTGTACACCCAGCCGACTGAGACCGTCAGCGTTTGCTATCTGTACACCCAGCCGACTGAGGCCGTCAGCGTTTGCTATCTGTACACCCGGGCGACTGAGGCCGTCAGCGTTTGCTATCTGTACACCCAGCCGACTGAGGCTGTCAGCGTTTGCTATCTGTACACCTGGGCGACTGAGGCCGTCAGCGTTTGCTATCTGTACACCCGGGCGACTGAGGCCGTCAGCGTTTGCTATCTGTACACCCAGCCGACTGAGGCCGTCAGCGTTTGCTATCTGTACACCCAGCCGACTGAGGCCGTCAGCGTTTGCTATCTGTACACCCTGGCGATTCCCAGAAGTGTTCTCGAAAGCCGCTAATAACAATACCCTGCGCTGGATCCAGACGGAGGCTATGGGAGGACGTCCTTGATGAGGCCCAGTAGAGGTTTATGGTCAGTGATGAGAAGAAAATGGTGCCAGTCGAAGTACTGATGGAATTTTTTCACCTCGTCTATCACGGCTGTTATGCTTCTTGAAAGAATGCTCGAAGTCGTCTTTAGGTTAAGGATGATTTATTGTGTCCCACAATAAATTACAGATTACACTTGAGAAAAGGCTGCTCTTCAATGTTCTGCAACTAGGCCCCAAACAGACTCTTGCACCTCTTGCCACTCCAACCCCTCCGGTTTCAAGTGGCGGAGGCGGGCCTTCGGCGTTCCTTTTATGGGTGTCCCCGCGCTGCCCCCTGGTGACTCAGGCGAGGATCACCACATCCCCCTTCTTCACTTTTTTTTTTTTTTTTTCGTAGTTGCAGAGCTGTAGTAAAACACAAAGGTAAAGAGTTAGGTTTATATATATATATACACAGAACAGGGCAGGGCGATGCATTTGTCAGTCCATGTTCACAGGTTCAGACGGTCAGGTGCACGTCTGATCCGTGTAGACCTCCTGAGTGGGCTTGGAGATCCAGGGTCGTTTGTGTCCGTGCGGACATCTGCTGCTGGGGTGTCAGGAAGATGTATGACCGTGTCCTGTGGATCCAGTGTGTCCTGCAGATCGAGTGTCGGAAGGACCCGTGGACGAGGTGTGACCTTCAGAAGGTCTCGCCGATTTCGTCGAACCATTGTTCCATCATCCGACTGCACGACGTAGGACCGTGGCGATGTTAGGCGGAGGACCACCGCCATTTTGGACCAACCCCCAGCTGGGTTTCGCAGCCTCACTGTGTCGCCGATGGCCAACGGTGGCAGTACCTTGGCCTGCTTGTCATAGTGCTGCTTTTGCGCTTGGCGCTGTTGACGCATTTGATCCAGGACAGGCGAGTGATCAGGATTGGTGAAGTGTAGCGCTGGTAAAGTTGTCCGCACATCCCTGTTGAAAAGCATCTGAGCTGGTGATAGTCCCGAGCTCAAAGGTGACGAACGGTACGATAGGAGGGCCAAGTGTACGTCAGATTTTGAGTCCGCAGCCTTGCTGATGAGTTGCTTGACTATGTGGACACCTTTCTCCACCCTGCCATTCGATTGCAGAAAGTGGGGACTCGACGTTATGTGCTGGAAATTGTAAATCTTGGCGAAGTCCGTCCACTCCCAGCTGGCAAAACAAGGACCATTGTCGGACATGACCGTCCGTGGGATGCCATGCCTGGAGAAAGTTTCTTTGCAGGCCTTGATGACGGCTGCTGCTGTGAGATCCGGGAGTTGCAGGACTTCCGGGAAGTTGGAGAAGTAGTCAATGATCAGGACATAGTTGCGGCCCATGGAGTGGAACAAATCAATGCCCACTTTGTCCCATGGTGACGTGGCCATCTCATGCTGCTGCAGTGGCTCCTTGCATTGTGCCGGTCGATGTCTTTGGCACGTGTCGCAGGAGAGCACCATGTTGGTGATGTCCTCGTTAATCCCTGGCCAGTAAACAGATTGGCGCGCTCTCCTTTTGCATTTTTCGGCACCAAGGTGCCCTTCGTGAATCCTGTGGAGGATGTCCGCCCGGAGAGCCATTGGAATGACGATCCTGTCGTTCCGCAGTATAATGCCATCGACCACGGATAGTTCAGTCTTGACATTCTGGAACTGTGGGCACCGCCCCTTTGGCCAGCCATGCTGCAGGTTGTGTAGGACTTGAAGGAGGGTGGCGTCCTCCTGTGTCGCCTGACGAATTTGCTGCAGCTTCTCGTCCGTTGCCGGGAGCGTCTCCTTGCACCACTGTGCATGAGCTTCCACATCATTGATGGACGCCAGTGGCGGGTTGTCAGCGTCCATGGCTCGTGATAACGTGTCAGCTATCACAAGGTCCTTGCCAGGGGTGTAGACCAGCGTGAAGTCGTACCTGCGCAACTTCATCATCATGCGCTGTAGGCGCGGCGTCATATCATTGAGGTCCTTGTCAATGATATTGACCAGCGGCCTATGATCCGTTTCCACGATGAAAGTGGGGAGACCGTACACATAGTGGTGGAATTTGGTCACTCCTGTTATTAGCCCTAGGCACTCCTTTTCTATCTGGGCATACCTGCACTCTGTGGCGGTCATCGCCCGTGAAGCGTAAGCCACTGGAACCCAGTCCAACTGGTCATCCTGTTGCAGTAGCACAGCACCAATCCCATGTTGACTGGCGTCAGTGGAGATCTTGGTAGGTTTCACCGGGTCAAAAAATGCAAGCGTTGGAGCTGCCATCAGCTGGTATCTTAGATCATCCCATTCAGCCTGGTGAGCCTGGGTCCAGGCAAACTCCGTGTCCTTCCTTGTCACGTTCCTCAACGCCTTTGTCCGTGCTGCCAGGTTGGGTATGAATTTACCAAGGAAGTTGACGAATCCCAGGAACCTTAGAACCGCTTTCTTGTCCTGTGGTCGCTGCATGCTCTGAATTGCAGCGATCTTCTCAGCGTCCGGCTTCACCCCGTGCTCTGAGATTGTGTCGCCCAGGAATGTCAGAGAGGACTGTGCGAAAGTGCACTTGACCCGGTTGAGCTTGAGTCCAAAGTGGTGTATCCTCTGGAAGACTTGCTTCACCCTCGCAATATGGTCTTTCTCCGTCGCCGACCATATGATGATGTCATCCACATAGACACGTACGCCTTCGATGCCTTCTACCATCTGCTCCATGATTCTGTGGAATATTTCGGATGCAGATATAATGCCGAAGGGCATCCGATTATAGCGGTACCTTCCAAACGGCGTGTTGAAGGTGCATAGCAGGCGGCTGGACTCATCGAGCTGCATTTGCCAGAAACCCTGTGAGGCATCAAGCTTGGTGAAGATGCGAGCTTTTGCCATTTCGCTCGTGATTTCCTCGCGCTTGGGGATCGGGTAGTGTTCCCTGCGAATGTTCTTATTCAGGTCTTTGGGATCTAGACAGATCCGAAGTTCACCAGACGGCTTCTTGACGCACACCAGCGAGCTGACCCAGTCGGTCGGCTGTGTGACTCTTGAGATGACGCCTTGAGTCTGGAGACGCTGAAGTTCGGCTTTTAGCTTGTCCCGCAATGGAGCCGGGACCCTCCGTGGGGCATGAACAACCGGTATGGCTGTCTCTTTGAGCAAGATTCTGTACGTGTAGCGCAGTGTACCCATGCCCGAGAAAACGTCGGGGTAGTCGGTGAGTAGCAGCTGTATGTCCTCGTAAATGCGTGATGATGCAGCCGTGTGCATGAAAATCCGCTGAATGAGCTGCAAATCCTTGCAGGCTTGAGCGCCGAGCAGCGAGGACCTGTTGTCTTCCACAATCTCAAAGCGTAGGCCTGTTACGACAGTTTTGTTGGCAACTTGTAGGTGGCAGGATCCCTTGGAGATGATCGGGTTGCCGTTGTAGTCAGTGAGCTTGCATGCTGCAGGTAACACCTCGTGCGTCCCTGGGACCGATGCGAGATCTTTGCTCGTTAGCAAGTTTGCTGAGGCTCCCGTGTCCAGTTTGAACGTGATGGGGAAGTCCTGTACGTGCACCGTGGCAGTCCATTCACTTGCAGAGTTGATGGCATGCACGTGTCGAGGTTGTGTCGTCAGCTCCTGTGGTCCCGCTGTGGCATTAATAATGCCAATGCTGTACGTGTGCTCCCAGGAGTTGAATTCTTCATGGTCGGAAAAATTGTCGCCGGGAGCCTGAGTGTTCGTGACATCAACCGTGCGGACTTTCAGGTTGCCATGCCGTTGAGTGGACGAGTGAAATTTAGCTGTGGATTGACATTGGGAGGCGAAGTGATTCATTTTTGAACACTTTCTGCACCTTTTTCCTTGGGCAGGACATTGCCCTTTTAAGTGGGAGGAGCCGCAGTAATGACACGTCATGACGTCATGCGTATGCTGCGTTCGCGCATGCGCATTGCGGTTTTCAGACCAGGGCCGGTATTGCGAGTAGTGCGCATGCGCGGACCGATCACTTCCGGGATCGTGTCTTTCAGGACGGTGCGCATGCGCAGACGGGCCAGAGAACGGAAGAGACGGCCTGGAAAACGGAAGAGACGACCTGTGAGGGGAATTCACCATCTTTATATCGTCCTCGTGGTGGATGTTTTGTAAGGAATGTTTTTCAAATAGCTCCTGTACCTGCTGCATTTTCTGCTCCTGTAACAAGCATTTTTCTATGGTAGTTTTTAGTGTTAAATCGTTTTGCAGTAATAGTGAGTCTCTTAGTTTTTTGTCAGCAAGACCATAGATTAGCTGATCTCTGATGAGTGAGTTTGTTAAATCACCAAAGTTGCAGCCTTGTGCCAGCAAGCGTAACTCTGTGACCAAGTGGGTGATAGTCTCCCCTTGTTTTTGGAGTCTGTGACGGAGGGTGAATCTTTCAATGATTTCATTGGATTGAGACTTATAGTGTTCATCCAATTTTGCCATTATCACTTGAAACTTAGTTTTGTCTTCAGTATCCGCATATGTGAAAGAGTTATATGTGTCTACCAGTTGCTGGCCACACGATGTGATTAAAAGTGCAATTTTCTTTCCATCGGTGGCTGTATGCAAGTCCTGAGCTAACAAGTACATTTCAAATTGTTGTTTGAACATTTTCCAATTATAATTTAAATTACCTGTAGCTCTCATTGGCGCTGGAAGTACCGTGTGTTCCATTGTTGCAGAAAGTCGTCTGAAGTTGAGAGGCTGCAAAGTCTGGTGGCCTGCCTGTTGCTGGTGCTTCTTCTTTGTCTGCTGTCTTTTTCTTTCTTTGTCTTGCTGGTAGCGCTGGTTCCCTCTGTTCAGAGAATCCACTCCTGTACCATGTTATGCTTCTTGAAAGAATGCTCGAAGTCGTCTTTAGGTTAAGGATGATTTATTGTGTCCCACAATAAATTACAGATTACACTTGAGAAAAGGCTGCTCTTCAATGTTCTGCAACTAGGCCCCAAACAGACTCTTGCACCTCTTGCCACTCCAACCCCTCCGGTTTCAAGTGGCGGAGGCGGGCCTTCGGCGTTCCTTTTATGGGTGTCCCCGCGCTGCCCCCTGGTGACTCAGGCGAGGATCACCACAACGGCCAATCCTTCTTTCTCTATTGGGTGTAGCGGCGTTCCGCATCGACCAGAGTCCAGCTGGATTTGATATTGGATATCCAATACATTATTCCACTGATGGGTGAACACTGCTCCAATAGCGTACGGGGAGGCATCTCATGTGAGCACGAGCAACTTGAAGGGTTGTAATGTGTCAAAGGGCAGCACGGTAGCACAGTGGTTAGCACAGTTGCTTCACAGCTCCAGGGTCCCAGGTTCGATTCCCCGCTGAGTCACTGTCTGTGCGGAGTCTGCACGTCCTCCCCCTGTGTGCGTGGGTTTCCTCCGGGTGCTCCGGTTTCCTCCCACAGTCCAAAGATGTGCAGGTTAGGTGGATTGACCATGATCAATTGCCCTGAGTGTCCAAAATTGCCCTTTGTGTTGGGTGGGGTTACTGGGTTATGGGGATAGGGTGGAGGTGTGGGCTTGGGTAGGGTGCTCTTTCCAAGAGCCGGTGCAGACTCGATGGGCCAAATGGCCTCCTTCTGCACTGTAAATTCTACGAATTCTATGACTGGTTCACAAGGACACCCAGGTCCCGCTGCACACTCCCCTCTCCCAATTTACAACCATTCAGGTAGTAATCTGCCTTCCTGTTTTTGCTTCCAAACTTCTATGTAACTATGTAACATCTGGGAGATCAGTAACTTCCCCTTTACCCCAGCAGATATTAACTCTTGTGCTGCTCCCCATGTCCATGTTAGATTCATTTCCAGCAGGGATGTCCATCGAGGGGCTGGGTTTGGGATAGATTTCCCATAATGTTCACGAGCCTCAAAAACACCTTCAATTGAGTGATGGTTTCTGGTGTTGGTGCTCCCTTTATGGTCTGGACCTTACCCCCCCCCCCCCCCCCCCCCCCATGGGGTGTAAACCATCTGTATCCGCTCGGTACTGTGACTGCCTTTGTGTGAAACACACACTTGCCGCTCTGCAGGCCGGCGCCTGCTTAGGATGACCTCCTGAGGACTTCTTCCAGCTTCTTCTTATTGGCTCCCAATATGAGCGCATTGTCTAGGTATCCCGCTTCCCTGGACACCCCCCCCCCTGGAGGATGTCTTCCATGTGGAATAAACTCCGGAGAGGCGGCGAGTGCATTCGTACAAACCCCTGATGGTAAGGTACTTGTGTGCTGCTGCATCTCGTTCCAGTTGGAGATACGTGGGGTTCTTGTCCAACTATGTGAATGAGTGGCCGCCGGCTAGCTTTGTGTACAGATCCTCCACACGCAGCCTGAGGTACTGGTCCAAGAGGCTCTGTTCACTCTCAATTTATAATCGCCGGACAGGCAGACTGACTGATCCGCTTTCAACACCAGGACCACCGATGCAGCCTACTCTGTGAATTGGACCGGGTGTTTGAGACCCAAACTTTCCAAGCATCACAATTCACTTGGTGAGTGAGGTGTAGAGGACTGGTCGTGCTCTGAAGTATTTGGGCTGGGCCTTCAGGTGAATGTTTCGGGTGAAACCTCTGGGTATTCATAGAATTTCCAGTGCAGTAGGAGGCCATTCAGCCCATCGAGTCTGCACTGACCCTTGGAAAGAGCACCCTACTTAAGCCCACGCTCCTCCCTATCCCCCTAACCCAATAACCCCTCCTAACCTTTTTGGACACTAAGGGCAATTTATCATGGCCAATCCACCTACTCTGCACATCTTTGGACTGTGGGAGGAAACCGGAGCACCCGGAGGAAACCCACGCACACACGGGGAGAACGTGCAGACTCCGCACAGACAGTGACCCAAGTCGGGAATCGAACCTGGGACCCTGGAGCTGTGAGGCACCAGTGCTAACCACTGTGCTACCGTGCTGCCCCGAGGACTTTGTACGGATGTCGAAGGTTTGCTGGTTCCCAAAAAATTGTTCTTGTCACAATCCTCGTCGCCAGCTTTCTGTCGTGATATATTTCCCTGGTTGCTGCAAAGTGAAAGGAAATGGAGGTTCCTCGTTCCAAGTTCTTCACAAACACAGAGCAGGGTCTATGTGGGGCTGTAGCTCTTACATAACAAGATGGTGAACTAAAAATCAGGCAATCACGTTAGCTCTACCAGCAGGCTGTATTACCCAAGGGTCAAAGTTGACCCCGGGAGAGGGTGAAGGTGATGTGCGGGGAGATTGATGATTGATGACCATTGGGGGGGGGGGGGGAAGGGGGTCGGTGACAAAGGGAGCTGAAGACCGCCTGATATGTGACACGCAACATCCCCAAGAGACAGACAGCTCCAGACCAATCAATGTAAAAATATGGAGGAGGCGGGGAGGACAGGGATATCGCAGGCGAGTGGAGAGGTCAGAATTTGCCACTGGCACCAGTCAGAGACGGGAGAGAGAGTGGGGGAGTGGGGGGGGGGGGGGGGGGGGGCGTGGACAGGGGGGGGGGGGGGGAAGGGGGGCGTGCCGTAAAGATGTTTCCAGGCGAATTGCAGCCAAACAGAGCAGCAGCAACAATCAATCGAGGAGACCAATCAGTGCATATCTTTACAAGCAGCAAGATTCTGCACAATGATTGGACACTCCTGCCATCCGTTTTCGGGGCTGGTTTAGCACAGTGGGCTAAATAGCTGGCTTTAATGCAGAACAAGACAGCAACGTGGGTTCAATTCCCGTACCTGCAACCCTGAGCAGGCGCCGGAATGTGGCGACTAGGGGCTTTTCACAGTAACTTCATATGAAGCCCACTTGTGACAATAAGCGATTATAATAATATCATTATAGTTTCCCTAATTCTACTGCTGTGACTCGGTGTGTAGCCAACATCCGGGGTGAAGGCAGCCTGCTGACCCCCATGGTCTGTGACTATTAGGAGGGCAGGAGCCCACTGAAGGGCTGAGCTTTGGGGCTTCTCTGCCGTCCTTTGATGGAGCAGCTGGGGTCACCGGCAGAGCAGATTAATAATGTCTGGGAACCACTGGAGTGTCCTGGGTTATTCTCCCAAGGCATCGGTCTAAGGTTCACCCTCCCCCCGGGTCTCCGAGGGCCCCTCCCTCCCTGAGGGCCCCTCCCTCCCCCCCGGGTCTCCGAGGGCACCTCCCTCCCCCCCGGGTGTCCGAGGGCCCCTCCCTCCCCCTGGGTCTCCCAGGGCACCTCCCTCCCCCCAGGTCTCTAAGGGCCCCTCCCTCCCCCGGGTGTCCGAGGGCCCCTCCCTCCCCTGGGTGTCCGAGGGCCCGTCCCTCCCCCCAGGTGTCCGAGGGCCCCTCCCTCCCCCCGGGTCTCCGAGGGCCCCTCCCTCCCCCCAGGTGTCCGAGGGCCCCTCCCTCCCCCCGGGTGTCCCAGGGCCCCTCCCTCTCCCCGGGTCTCCGAGGGCCCCTCCCTCCCCCCGGGTGTCCCAGGGCCCCTCCCCCCCGGGTGTCCGAGGGCCCCTCCCTCCCCCCGAGGGCCCTTCCCTCCCCCTGGGTCTCCGAGGTCCCCTCCCTCCCCCCGGGTCTCCGAGGGCCCCTCCCTCCCCTGGGTCTCCGAAGGCCCCTCCCTCCCCCCGGGTCTCCGAGGGCCCCTCCCTCCCCCCGGGTGTCCCAGGGCCCCTCCCCCCCGGGTGTCCGAGGGCCCCTCCCTCCCCCCGAGGGCCCTTCCCTCCCCCTGGGTCTCCGAGGTCCCCTCCCTCCCCCCGGGTCTCCGAGGGCCCCTCCCTCCCCTGGGTCTCCGAAGGCCCCTCCCTCCCCCCGGGTCTCCGAGGGCCCCTCCCTCCCCTGGGTCTCCGAAGGCCCCTCCCTCCCCCCGGGTCTCCGAGGGCCCCACCCTCCCCTGGGTCTCCGAAGGCCCCTCCCTCCCCCCGGGTCTCCGAGGGCCCCTCCCTCCCCCCGGGTCTCCGAGGGCCCCTCCCTCCCCTGGGTCTCCGAAGGCCCTTCCCTCCTCCCGGGTCTCCGAGGGCCCCACCCTCCCCTGGGTCTCCGAAGGCCCCTCCCTCCCCCCGGGTCTCCGAGGGCTCCTCCCTCCCCTGGGTCTCCGAAGGCCCCTCCCTCCCCTGGGTCTCCGAGGTCCCCTCCCTCCCCCCGGGTCTCCGAGGGCCCCTCCCTCCCTCGGGTCTCCGAGGGCCCCTCCCTCCCCCTGGGTCTCCGAAGGCCCTTCCCTCCCCCTGGGTCTCTGAAGGCCCCTCCCTCCCCTGGGTCTCCGAAGGCCCCTCCCTCCCCCTGGGTGTCTCCTCCTTCCTTCCTTGAGAAGGACATTTTAACCGTGGGAATCTGTTCAACGTAGGTTTACCAGAAACGATACCTGGACAACAGGGGTTAAGTTAGGAGGAGGGATTATCGAAATTGGCCTTTATTGTCTAGAATTTTGAGAGTTAAGGGGTGATCTGATCAAAGATATTATCAGAGAAAGACAGGGTAGATAAAGATAAACCACTGGTTGCAGATTCTAATACTCGGGGGCAGAGTCTAATAATTACAGCTGGACCATTCAGGAGAGATGTTGGGAAGAACCTCTTCACTCAAAGGGTGGTAGAGGTTTGGAACTCTCTCCCACAACAACCCCCCGCCCCCAACCACCACCACCCCACCCCCACAGCCTCCAATCTTGCGCCGACCACATGTCCTATCTAAACCAACCACTGTAATATTTAATACTCCGCCTGTTCATGTGTCTATATAGATAGACGTCTTACAACACCAGGTTAAAGTCCAACAGGTTTATTTGGAATCACTAGCTTTCGGAGCGCAGCTCCATCATCAGGTGACTCAACTGCTCCTTAAAAGATTCCCACATGCCAAATGTGGATTTCCCCTCAAATAGCCTCTCCCAAACAGAGAAGGAGGAGGCCTTTTGGCCCCTCGAGCCTGCTCCGCCATTCAATGAGATCATGGCTGATCTTTTGTGGACTCAGCTACACTTTCCGGCCTGAACACCATCACCCTTAATCCCTTTATTTTTTATCTTTAAAAATTTTTTATGAAGGAGCCTCAACTGCTTCACTGGGCAAGGAATTCCATAGATTCACAACCCTTTGGGTGAAGAAGTTCCTCCTAAACTCAGTCCTAAATCTACTTCTCCTTATTTTGAGGCTATGCCCCCTAGTTCTGCTTTCACCCGCCAGTGGAAACAACCTGCCCGCATCTATCCTATCTATTCTCTTCATAATTTTATATATTTCTATAAGATCCCCCCTCATCCTTCTAAATTCCAACGAGTGCAGTCCCAGTCTATTCAACCTCTTCTCGTAATCCAACCCCTTCAGCTCTGGGATTAACCTAGTGAATCTCCTCTGCACACCCTCCAGCATCAGTACGTCCTTTCTCAGGTAAGGAGACCAAAACTGAACACAATACTCCAGGTGTGGCCTCACTAACACCTTATACAATTGCAGCATAACCTCCCTCGCCTTAAACTCCATCCCTCTAGCAATGAAGGACAAAATTCCATTTTCCTCCTTAATCATCTGTTGCACCTGTAAACCAACTTTTTACGACTCATGCACTAGCACACCCAGGTCTCTCTGCACAGCGACATGTTTTAATAACTCTTTGGGTGAAGAAATGGCTCCTTATCTCTGTCCAAAATGGTTTACCCTGAATCCTCAGGCTGTGACCCCTGGTTCTGGACACACCCATCATTGGTAACATCTTCCCTGCATCTTCCCTGCCTCGCCCTGTGATAGAAATCAACTTTTGAGTTAGCTATAGATAAGATAGATAAAAGGTTTAATGAAGAAATCCTGGTTGGAAAAAATCCTTAAATCCTTAAGATGTAATTAATTAAATCAATAGATATGAACCATGAGGTTGAAGAGAAGGCTGAGTAGCTGGGTATCAATCAGAAAAGACTTAAAATGTTTATATTTTGCAAGTCGAGCAAACTGCTAGAGTTTCCAGGGTCAAATAGCAGAAAGCCCCTGTTGAAGAGTTGTGCTGAGATCCTAGTTCGGTTTCCATGGTAACGGCGAGTCAGTCCATAATTTCCCTGGTGGGGAATGTGTCTCAGCCCAGACGATGTTATGGAAAATTACAAATCACACCCAAACATTTATCTTTAAAATTGACAGAGAGTTTGGTCGAATTGAGTAAATTATAAATTACTTAAAACCAATCACAGCTATAAATGGGGAAAAACTTTAAGACCGTAATCTCCTCAAAAGATCCGGTGTCGGGATGAGAAATCACCTTTCTTTTCTATTCCGGAATCATTTGAACCTATTTTCTGAAATCTGTGTCTTTCTGCTGCCTTTGCTATCGCCATTTTTCTTCTGTTTAAATCAATCTGCAATTTTGTGCAATGTATCGTGATTCGGAGCTGAATTACCATGAACTGTTATTGTACTTTGAATTCAACCATCTGTATTTGCTAAAGACAATCGATCTGACTAGCTTGCTGCAGGACTCGTCGGAACGTCCTAAATTTTGTACTTAAATTGAGTTTACCAGTAAACACTAAAAGCTGATAAATAAAGTTTCAAATAACTTTGCCAATATCGCAGTCTGGAATCTCTGTTATTTGGGAACTAAGAAGGGATAACGCACGTCCAGGGTTCCGAATAGACTCAGCGATCCATCAATTGTCATAGTCGGCAGGATTTCAAAATTGAGAATTTTATAAGTCGCTATGAGATCCCCCCACATTCTTCTGAACTCCAGCGAGAACAATCCCAACCTAGTCAATCTTTCCTCATATGAGAGTCCCACCATCCCTGGAATCAATCTGGTAAACCTTCGCTGCACTCCCTCGAGAAAAGGAGACCAAAACTGCACACAATACTCCAGGTGTGGCCTCACCAAGGCCCTGTATAATTCGAGCAACACATCCCAGCTTCTATACTCGAAACCTCTCGCAATGAAGGCCAACATACCATTAGCCTTCTTTACCGCCTGCTGCACCTGCATGCTTACCTTCAGCGAATGGTGTACAAGGACACCCAGGTCCCGCTGCACACTCCCCTCTCCCAATTTACAACCATTCAGGTAGTAATCTGCCTTCCTGTTTTTGCTTCCAAAATGAATAACCTCACACTTATCCAAATTATACTGCATCTGCCATTGATTTGCCCACTCGCCCAACCTGCCCAGATCTTGCTGTAGGATCCCTGCATACTCGTCACAATTCACCCTCCCACCTAACTTGTTATCATCTGTAAACTTTGAGATGTTACATTTTGTTCCCTCATCCAAATCATGAATATATATTGTGAATAGCTGGGGTCCCAGCACCGATCCCTGTGGTTCCCCATTGGTTGCTGCCTGCCAATTTGAAAAGGATCCATTAATCCCGACTCTTTGTTTCCTCTCTGCCAACCAGTTTTCTATCCACCTCAATACATTTCCCCCAATCCCATGTGCTTTAATCTTGCACAATAATCTCTTATGCGGGACTTTGTCAAACGCCTTCTGAAAGTCCAAATATACCACATCGACTGGCTCCCCCTGTCAACTGTACTGATTACATCTTCAAAGAATTTCAACAGATTTGTCAAGCATGATTTTCCCTTCATAAATCCATGCTGACTCTGACTGATCCTGCCACTGCTTTCTAAATGTTCTGCTATAAAGTCTTTGATAATGGATTCAAGCATTTCCCCCACTACCGATGTTAGGCTGACTGGTCTATAATTCCCTGCTTTCTCTCTACCTCCCTTTTTGAATATCGGAGTGACGTGAGCTACCCTCCAATCTGCAGGGACAGTTCCAGAGTCTATAGAATCCCAGAAGATGACCACCAAACCATCCACTATTTCCAGAGCCACCTCCTTAAGCACTCTGGGATGCAGATTCTCAGGCCCTGGGGATTTATCCACCTTCAATCCCATCAGTTTTCCCAGCACCATGTCTCTACTAATGTTGATCTCCCTCAGTCCTTCCCTCTCACTAAACCTTTCATTCTCCAACATTTCTGGGATCTGATTTGTGTCCTCATTTGTGAAGACAGAACCAAAGTATGCATTCAATTGCTCAGCCATTTCTTTGTCCCTTATTATGCATTCCCCTGTTTCTGTCTGTAGGGGGCCTAGATTTCTCTTTACCAATCTCTTTCTCTTCACATATCTTTCGAAACTCTTAGTGTCAGTCTTTATGTTCCCTGCAAGCTTCCTTCTGTACTGTACTTTCCCCTTCTTAATCCATTCGTCCTTCTTTGCTGAATTCTAATAAATCAACTGTCTGCTCAAATGGTTAATTTTCCCACAGAACGTATTGGTGCGGAGAGTGGACTGCGAGTGTAACCCCATTGCCTCTCTTTGTGGAATCCAAAAACTTGTATTGTACCAATACTTTGATTCTGCTCAAATGTCTTTCCTTTAACCTGATTTCAATTTCCAATGTTTCAGATTGAAAGAAGTCTTACTGGGTTTATTTTTAAACTCCAATGTTTGAAAAGTTTAAATTGGATCGCTGCCAGCTTATCACAAAGGGACAATCCTGGGCAACGTGAATGGCTGTATCTCAGCACAGAGGGACAATCCTTGGGCAACGTGAATGGCTGTATCTCAGCACAGAGGGACAATCCTGGGCAACGTGAATGGCTGTATCTCAGCACAGAGGGACAATCCTGGGCAACGTGAATGGCTGTATCTCAGCACAGTGGGACAATCCTGGGCAACGTGAATGGCTGTATCTCAGCACAGAGGGACAATCCTGGGCAACGTGAATGGCTGTATCTCAGCACAGAGGGACAATCTTGGGCAACGTGAATGGCTGTATCTCAGCACAGAGGGACAATCCTGGGCAACGTGAATGGCTGTATCTCAGCACAGAGGGACAATCCTGGGCAACGTGAATGGCTGTATCTCAGCACAGAGGGACAATCCTGGGCAACGTGAATGGCTGTATCTCAGCACAGAGGGACAATCCTGGGCAACGTGAATGGCTGTATCTCAGCACAGAGGGACAATCCTTGGGCAACGTGAATGGCTGTATCTCAGCACAGAGGGACAATCCTTGGGCAACGTGAATGGCTGTATCTCAGCACAGAGGGACAATCCTTGAGCAACGTGAATGGCTGTATCTCAGCACAGAGGGACAATCCTGGGCAACGTGAATGGCTGTATCTCAGCACAGAGGGACAATCCTGGGCAACGTGAATGGCTGTATCTCAGCACAGAGGGACAATCCTTGGGCAACGTGAATGGCTGTATCTCAGCACAGAGGGACAATCCTGGGCAACGTGAATGGCTGTATCTCAGCACAGAGGGACAATCCTGGGCAACGTGAATGGCTGTATCTCAGCACAGAGGGACAATCCTGGGCAACGTGAATGCTCCATCCCAGAGGACAATCTGGGCACGTGAATGGCTGTATCTCAGCGCAGAGGGACAATCCTGGGCAACGTGAATGGCTGTATCTCAGCACAGAGGGACAATCCTGGGCAACGTGAATGGCTGTATCTCAGCACAGAGGGACAATCCTTGGGCAACGTGAATGGCTGTATCTCAGCACAGAGGGACAATCCTGGGCAACGTGAATGGCTGTATCTCAGCACAGAGGGACAATCCTTGGGCAACGTGAATGGCTGTATCTCAGCACAGAGGGACAATCCTTGGGCAACGTGAATGGCTGTATCTCAGCACAGAGGGACAATCCTGGGCAACGTGAATGGCTGTATCTCAGCACAGAGGGACAATCCTGGGCAACGTAAATGGCTGTATCTCAGCACAGAGGGACAATCCTGGGCAACGTGAATGGCTGTATCTCAGCACAGAGGGACAATCCTTGGGCAACGTGAATGGCTGTATCTCAGCACAGAGGGACAATCCTGGGCAACGTGAATGGCTGTATCTCAGCACAGAGGGACAATATTTGGGTAACGTGAATGGCTGTATCTCAGCACAGAGGGACAATCCTGGGCAACGTGAATGGCTGTATCTCAGCACAGAGGGACAATCCTTGGGCAACGTGAATGGATGTATCTCAGCACAGAGGGACAATCCTTGGGCAACGTGAATGGCTGTATCTCAGCACAGAGGGACAATCCTTGGGCAACGTGAATGGCTGTATCTCAGCACAGAGGGACAATCCTGGGCAACGTGAATGGCTGTATCTCAGCACAGAGGGACAATCCTGGGCAACGTGAATGGCTATATCTCAAACACTAATCCAATCTTGTAAATTTGAAACAATCTGAATTTCTTTTAGACATGAACTCGGTTGTTACGTTTTATCTGTAACTTCTATTTTTATTCCTTTCTTTCCGACAGGCGAGCTGCAGTGTCCAGGAAGCGGTGAGGAGGAAGGAGCCGTCCTTCCCAGATATTCCCGAGAAAGCTCACTGAGTTTCTCCAGGTCTTTTCCCGGTGCAACGGAGAGTCCATTGAAACCCACACCACTTTCATACTTTACCAATCCAGTTGCAATACATCTGGGCAAGGAGAAGGGACACTGTACCTTCCCCTCCCTGTCCCACAATGAAACCGAGGTCTGTCTCTTTGCATTTAGCTTTATTTGAATTTTCATTTTCTTTTTGACATATCTCTTTTATCTAAACGATGATTGAAGACCTAAACATTGTGGGAACTCGGGTCATCGCCCTTGTAAGAAACATCACCACTCAGTAAACTTCAAATCGGATTTAATCATCTTACAGATAAGGTTTTGTTCTGGTTTCCAAATGGCAGGTCAGGGACCACTCCTGCCCCCATGTGCCCTCTGCTTCTTTTCACTGGCCAGACCTGGGTAGGATTAGAACCGTTAGAAATCTACTCTCAGAGGCCCACTTTCAGTCCAGCGCTACTTGTAGTAGACCATCTCTTGGCCAACTGTTGTTGGTTGTTCTGGGTGAGTGTGCTTAACACTCAATTTGGCTCTGTTTCTTTTCTAAGCTCTGGAGTCGCCAGGTGTCGTTAAGACACCGCCACAAGCTTCAAGGTGAAGTTCAAAGCAATAAAACCATACACCAATTAGTAAGTCCAAACAACTAGAGTTTATTATAATACAATTATAATAACTACCCATGCACACGCTAAAAGGATTAAACTTACTCCTACCACTAAATAAACTAATACTTATCTCGAAGGAACTGCTGGGTCAGGGAACAAGGCCTCTTGCTCTGCTCTGGTCTGCAGACTTCAGGTTGGTGTGAGTAAAAAGGGGTCAGGAGTGCCTATCTCTGGTAGCGATCGTTGTGAGGCACTTACTTGTTGGCGGCTGCTGTTCGAACCCTCTCCTCTCTCTCGTTCGAGATCTTCTTGGCAAAAGCTGGTCCACGGAGGAGTGTTGGTCAAAGAGAGAGTGGAGGGCTGGATCAGAAGACTGAACCATGTGTGGGACCTGTCTTTTATAGGTCCCAGGGGATCCGCGCCCCTTTGGGCGGACTCCCTTACCTGCTTGGAATCGATTGGGTCTCTTCCCAATAGATATGTTTGAATCCCCCCAATCATGGGGCAGTTCCTCGGTCACTGGGGCGGTTCTTGGGACTTATTGTTGTGGACTTCTCTGGCGCCGAAGGGTCTGGCCTTCCATTCAATGTATTGATCTGTGTTTAACTTGTTTCCATTGTATCTGGGGATTGCCCGGTATCGCCTCATTAGTATGTTAACTAGTTTCTTTTCACAGTGCTGTCTGGTTTCTGCAGCCATCCCAATATACAAGTGCTTTGCAAGCTGCTTGCTTTCCAACATGTCCATTTTCCCTGCATTCCTTGCAATCTTCCATTTTGTGTTGGGCAGTCGCCACCCCAGGTGGCTACACTACCTCCTTGTGATCCTCATGAGAAATCATGAAGGATCACCTAAGTATGGTGTCTTTGTGTTCCCTGACCTCAGCGAGTTCCATGGCTTCTATTCTTTCCTCAACTATGGCAAAAAATTTTAACTAACATTTTCTGATTGGCGCTATGTCAAAGGGGACATGCATTACCAATTCGAATCGGGAACCTCTAACTATCTCAATAAACTATTCTCATCTCACATTTAAAACATCCTATAACATTCTAAACCCTTACTCATTCATACAACAGCATCTTTACATTTCGTTTTCTGACTCGGCAGTCGAGCGCAGAACATTATAATACATCCGCAATAATCTTTATTTACAGATCGTATCAAATCTAATTAAATCCTTTATTACACATCAAGGGGTTGGGGGGATTGGTGGTATCCGAAAATAGGGGATTGTACTCTGTATATGGTCGAGGCGCAAGAGCGGGAGGCTCTCCTTCTCCATTTCCTTAACCGGAGGGTCTGCACTATGATGCAGAGAACTGCAATCACCAAAAGTGATTCAATGACATACGAAAGTGAGTACCAGTTCATGAATTTTGTGCACCAGGTCTGGTTCTTGCTGTTCATTACTGGGCTTTGAGAAGTCGGTGTGTGGTAAACATTAACGGCGGGGGTCATATGGGAAAAATGGTTTGCGTCCGCGCACAAAAATACAAAAACAGTAACTAAAAGCATGTAGTTCTTCACCGTGGTCTTCTTCCTTCTCTTCCTTCTGTCCTTTGTATTGCTGATCTTGCTCTGATCCTTCCTTCGAACGTTCGAAAGCTAAGGGATCAAGCACAGTATCTGTCAATAATTCGTTTAATACCTGTAATGTTAGTGTATCTGTCCTCTCATTCCAATTGCCCCTTAAATGAATGGCCAAGTCACACCCTGTGACTCCCCTCATTTTTTTTTTTCAAAAGCGAATTTGGGACCAGACATACACCTAACAACTTTGCCACTGCGAGCCGTCTCGCAGGTTTTGTGATTTACCATCCGAATGTTCCTGAATGTAAATAGCATGTGGGATGGCTGCCTAAGGGCTACCTTAAACAAAAATGGAACCAAAGTTTAGAAATGAAAGGTCGAATGAGTTGCGTATGGGCCGCGACAGGTAAGAGTTGAATGGGATCCCCGGGTAGGGCATGCTGTGCTGTACCCGAGCTTAGCTGACCAAAGGGGGGTCCTCAGACAGGGCGGGTCCTCAATGCCGTTTCTCCACTGCCTGAGCAACCTGAAATGAACGGGCAAGAATGTAGTCATATGGAATTGCAGCCTCTATTCCCAGAATAGAGGGGCACTTAAAAAAGGAGAGGAGCCAAGATGCTCCTTGTGAAAAAGTTGAGCTGGGCTCCAGACATTTCAGATGTGTCAAGTTCTCAGAAATACCTGCGGACAAACTAACGTGCATGTGAGATGGTCACAAGCTTTTTGGCTGAAAAGCAAATGGCCGATCTCCAAATCAAACATTTAACATACAAACAAACAAACATCCGTGCAGGTTCCATCAGAAAGGACATCGCTTCTCTCAAGCGGTTCCTCTTTTTACATCATCTGGACACCTCACTTCTCCTCATGCTCTGCGAACAGGGTCGCAAAGCGGTTGCCGTGTCGGGAGTCAGGCATCAAGTCATCCTCTTCACCCGGGTCCCATACCCTTGTATGGATCAGGCATGCAATCTTTGCATTGTGTGACCGGGGGTCACTCTCGTCATTGCGGACAAGTCTCCAAGAATTGTCCCTGTGCCAAACCGTGGGGTCTAAAATTGAAGGAGCGTTGTCGGGGTCGTCAGTGTTGGGCGGTGGGTGTAGGTGTGGGTTCCGGATTTTTAATGTAGGTGATCTCCATGTGGTCACTGGAGTTGGGGTCGTAGTCGCTGAAGTGGGGGCTGTAGGGTGGAGTGCTGTGGCTGTCCTCAGTTTCACTGTCACTGTCTCTGCTGTGGCAGCTTGTGGGCGTTCCGGGGCGTGGTCTGAAGTCAGTGGGCGGAGTCGGGGTCTAGTCCGATGAGGAACTGGTCTGTGAGGGGGAGGGTGGAAATGTGTCTCTTGCGGGCGGGGCGAGGTGTTCTGCTGCATAGAGCAGGACATGGTGTGAGTGGTTTGACTGTGTTCCATAAGCCTTTAGTTGGTTAATATGAAACCACGCAGTCTTACCGTTGGGGTACTTTATCCTATATACCGTGGGGCTGATTTTGTCCGAAATTGAGTATGGGCCGGAAAATATAGGAGCCAAAAACGTGCTGGGGTTATAAACAGATAGCATAACCTGTTGCCCAACCTGAAATTCAGTGGGGTGTACATTCTTGTTGAAACAGGCCCTGCTCTGTTTCCGTCTTTTCCCCAATGTTACTGCGGCTGCTAACTGAGCAGACCTCACAGTTTCAACTAATTCTGACTGTTTTCTCATGTGTGAGGGCCGTCACTTCTGGGCTGGTCATGTCCAGTCCTAAAAAGAATTCTGATCCTTTCATAGGGCGTCCGGTCATGAGTGCGTGTGGGGTGAAACCTGTAGATGATGAAACTGTATTTCGGATGAACATTAGTGCGAATGGGAGCGCTGAATCCCAAGTCAAATTGTTCTCCTGTACCATCTTCCTAAGGGTCGATTTTAGGGTCCGATTCATGCATTCTACTATCCCGCTTGACTGGGGGTGATACGCAATGTGGAAATTCTGTTTTATGCCGAATATTGTCAGGACGTTCTTCATGACCCATCCTGTAAAGTGGGATCCCTGATCTGACTCTATACTTCTGGGGAGACCCCATCTCGTAAAGATGTGGTGGGTCAGGATCTTTGCAGTTGTCTTTGCTGTGTTGGTGCGTGAAGGGAATGCCTCTACCCATTTGGTAAAGGTATCTATGACCACCAGAACATATTTATAGCCATTCCTGCAAGGGGGCAATGGTCCTATAAAATCGATCTGGAGGTTTGTCCAGGGGCCATTAACGGGGCGAGTGTGGCTGAGTTGTGCCTTCTTTGAATACCTCTCCGGGTTATTCTGCGCACAAATTAAACAATTCTCTATATAGTGGGTAACATCTTGTCTTAAGTGTGGTGATATGATTTGCATACCTGTCTGCCATTGGGGCAGAACACCGGCTTACTGGTGGGACATTGGGATCCGGGAGATTGGAGTTGAGAGATTGGGAGCAGGGAGATTGGGAGCCGGGAGATTGGGAGCCGGGAGATTGGGAGCCGGGAGATTGGGAGGAGAGAGATTGGGAGCCGGGAGATTGGGAGACGGGAGATTGGGAGCCGGGAGATTGGGAGCAGAGAGATTGGGAGCCGGGAGATTGGGAGCAGAGAGATTGGGAGCAGAGAGATTGGGAGCCGGGGGATTGGGAGCCGGGAGATTGGGAGCAGAGAGATTGGGAGCAGAGAGATTGGGAGCCAGGAGTTTGGGAGCTGAGAGTTTGGGATCTGGGAGATTGGGAGCCGGGAGATTGGGAGCCGGGAGATTGGGAGGCAGGTGATTGGGAGCAGAGAGTTTGGGAGCCAGGAGATTGGGAGCAAAGAGATTGGGAGCCGGGAGATTGTTAGCTGGGAGATTGGGAGGAGAGAGAATGGGAGCAGAGATATTGGGAGGAGACAGATTGGGAGCCGGGAAATTGGGAGGAGAGAGATTGGGAGGAGAGAGATTGGGAGGAGAGAGATTGGGAGCCGGGAGATTGGGAGGAGAAAGATTGGGAGCAGAGAGATTGGGAGCCGGGAGATTGGGAGCAGAGAGATTGGGAGCCGGGAGATTGGGAGGAGAGAGAGTGGGAGCAGAGAGATTGGGAGCCGGGAGATTGGAAGCACAGAGATTGGGAGCAGGGGGATTGGCAGGTGAGAGATTGGGAGCCGGAATATTGGGAGCCGGGAGATTGGGAACCGGGGGATTGGGAGCCGGGAGATTGGGAGGAGAAAGATTGGGAGCTGGGAGATTGGGAGGAGAGAGATTGGGTGCCGGTAGGTTGGGAGCAGAGAGATTGGGAGCCGGGAGTTTGGGAGCCGGGAGATTGGGAGCAGAGAAATTGGGAGCCGGGAGATTGGGAGCCGGGAGTTTGGGAGGAGGGAGATTGGGAGGAGAGAGATTGGGAGCCGGGAGATTGGGAGCCGGGAGATTGGGAGGAGAGAGTTTGGGAGGAGAGAGATTGGGAGCCAGGAGATTGGAGCCGGGAGATTGGGAGGAGAGAGATTGGGAGCCGGGAGATTAGGAGCTGGGAGATAGGGAGTAGAGAGATTGGGAGCCGGTAGATTGGGAGCCGGGAGATTGGGAGCCGGGAGATTGGGAGCCGGGAGATTGGGAGCACAGAGATTGGGAACCAGAGATTGGGAGGAGAGAGATTGGGAGCAGAGAGATTGGGAGCAGAGAGATTGGGTGCCGGGAGGTTGGGAGCAGAGAGATTGGGAGCCGGGAGATTGGGAGCAGGGAGATTGGGAGCCGGGAGATTGGGAGCCGGGAGGTTGGGAGCTGGGAGATTGGGAGGAGAGAGATTGGGTGCCGGGAGATTGGGAGCCGGGAGTTTGGGAGCCGGGAGATTGGGAGCAGAGAAATTGGGAGCCGGGAGATTGGGAGCCGGGAGTTTGGGAGGAGACAGATTGGGAGGAGAGAGATTGGGAGCCGGTAGATTGGGAGCCGGGAGATTGGGAGGAGAGAGTTTGGGAGGAGAGAAATTGGGAGCCAGGAGATTGGAGCCGGGAGATTGGGAGGAGAGAGATTGGGAGCCGGGAGATTAGGAGCTGGGAGATAGGGAGTAGAGAGATTGGGAGCCGGTAGATTGGGAGGGAGATTGGGAGCCGGGAGATTGGGATCCGGGAGATTGGGAGCACAGAGATTGGGAACCAAGAGATTGGGAGGAGAGAGATTGGGAGCAGAGAGATTGGGAGCAGAGAGATTGGGTGCCGGGAGGTTGGGAGCAGAGAGATTGGGAGCCGGGAGATTGGGAGCAGGGAGATTGGGAGCCGGGAGATTGGGAGCCGGGAGGTTGGGAGCCGGGAGATTGGGAGGAGAGAGATTGGGAGCCGGGAGATTGGGAGCCGGAGATTGGGAGCCGGGAGATTGGGAGCAGAGAGATTTGGGAGCCGGGAGATTGGGAGCCGGGAGATTGGGAGGCGGGAGATTGGGAGCAGGGAGATTGGGAGGAGAGAGATTGGGAGGAGAGAGATTGGGAGCCGGGAGATTGGGAGCCGGGAGATTGGGAGCCGGGAGATTGGGAGCCGGGAGATTGGGAGGAGAGAGATTGGGAGGAGAGTAATTGGGAGCCGGGAGATTGGGAGCCGGGAGATTGGGAGGAGAGAGATTTGGAGCCGGGAGATTAGGAGGAGTGAGATTGGGAGGAGAGATTTGGGAGCCGGAGATTGGGAGCCGGGAGATTGGGAGCCGGGAGATTGGGAGCAGAGAGATCGTTAGCCGGGAGATTGGGAGCAGAGAGATTGGGTGCCGGGAGGTTGGGAGCAGAGAGATTGGGAGTGGGAGATTGGGAGGAGAAAGATTGGGAGGCGGACGATTGGGAGAAGGGAGATTGGGATTAGAGAGATTGGGAGCCGGTAGATTGGGAGACGGGAGATTGGGAGCCGGGAGATTGGGAGACGGGAGATTGGGAGCCGGGAGATTGGGAGACGGGAGATTGGGAGCCGGGAGATTGGAGCCGGGAGATTTGGGGGAGAGAGATTGGGAGGAGAGTAATTGGGAGTCGGAGATTGGGAGCCGGGAGATTGGGAGGAGTGAGATTGGGAGCCGGGAGATTGGGAGGAGAGAGATTGGGAGCCGGGTGATTGGGAGCCGGGAGACTGGGAGCAGAGAGATCGGGAGCCGGGAGATTGGGAGGAGAGAGATTGGGAGCCGGGAGATTGGGAGCCGGGAGGTTGGGAGCAGAGAGATTTGGAGAAGGGATATTGGGATTAGAGAGATTGGGAACCGGTAGATTGGGAGAAGGGAGATTGGGAGGAGAGAGATTGGGATCCGGGAGATTGGGAGCACAGAGTTTGGGAACCGGGAGATTGGGAGGAGAGAGATTGGGAGCCGGGAGATTGGGAGCCGTAAGATTGGGAGCCGGGAGATTGGGATCCGGAAGATTGGGAGCCGGAAGATTGGGAACCGGGAGATTGGGAGCCGGGAGATTGGGAGCCGGAAGATTGGACCGGGGGAATGGGAGCCGTAAGATTGGGAGCCGGGAGATTGGGATCCGGATGATTGGGAGCCGGAAGATTGGGAGCCGGGAGATTGGGAGCCGGGAGATTGGGAGCCGGGAGATTGGGAGCTCAGAGATTGGGAGGAGAGAGATTGGGAGCCGGGATATTGGGAGCTGTGCGATTGGCAGGAGAGAGATTGGGACCTGGGAGATTGGGACCCGGGAGATTGGGAGCCGGGAGTTTGGGAGCAGAGAGATTGGGAGCCGGGAGATTGGGAGCCGGAAGATTGGGAGCCGGGGGAATGGGAGCCGTAAGATTGGGAGCCGGGAGATTGGGATCCGGATGATTGGGAGCCGGAAGATTGGGAGCCGGGAGATTGGGAGCCGGGAAATTGGGGACCGGGAGATTGGGAGCTCAGAGATTGGGAGGAGAGAGATTGGGAGCCGGGATATTGGGAGCTGTGCGATTGGCAGGAGAGAGATTGGGACCTGGGAGATTGGGACCCGGGAGATTCGGAGCAGAGAAATTGGGAGGAGCGAGATTGGGAGCCGGGAGATAGGGAGGCGAGAGATCGGGAGCCTCATGATTGGGAGCCGGGAGATTGGGAGCCGGGAGATTGGGAGCCGGGAGATTGGGAGGAGAGAGATTTGGAGCCGGGGGATTAGGAGGAGTGAGATTGGGAGGAGAGATATTGGGAGCCGGGAGATTGGGAGCCGGGAGTTTGGGAGCCAGGAGATTGGGAAGAGAGAGCTTGGGAGACGGGTGATTGGGAGCCGGGAGATTGGGAGCCGGGAGATTGGGAGCCGGGAGATTGGGAGCTGGGAGTTTGGGAGCAGAGAGATTGGGAGGACAGAGATTGGGAGCTGGCAGATTGGGAGCCGGGAGATTGGGAGCTGGGAGATTAGGAGGAGAGAGATTGGGAGGACAGAGATTGGGAGCCGGGAGATTGGGAGCCGGGAGATTGGGAGCCGGGAGATTGGGAGGAGAGAGAT